>NW_006210084.1:438742-460860 GCF_000334495.1 Tupaia belangeri chinensis | reverse complement strand
TCGCTAGATTCTGAGGCAGGCCCAGCATATCACTTATTAACCACTTATTTATGAAGCGCATTGTTCACTTATCTGGGGATTATTATACACGGACACAAATGGCAGGAAGCCACAGGGAAACCCAGCACTTCAAACTACCAAACCTCTGCAACACGCTGTGAAAGTAGGAGGCAAATGACAGCACCTGGGTCTCCCTTTTTCCGTCTGCACGGCCCTTCCTCAACTACCTAGCTAGAAGGTGGATGCAGGTGCTTGGTTTCAAACACTGAACCAGGCCAGCATGAAGCTTTCTGACTACTCCAGTCTGCAAGAAGCAAAATGAGGTGGTGGGGAAAAGACCCCTCTGGAAGAGGTACTGATTTTAGGTACCCGGAAAAGAGTAAGTGCTGGTAACTTCAGAATGCAACAATTGGGGCCAACAGGTGGTGGTGGTGGTTTGAGTTGGATCCCCACATGGCTTATGTGGTTCAAGTCCCAGACATGGTGGCTTGCTTTCTCACTGTCTGTCTCTGCCTCCCCCTCCCTTTCTCTTTCTGTTTCTCTCTGGTGAGTACACATGCCCTATAGCAAATTTAAAAATAATGAATAAAATAAAATAAAATTCTTAAAAAAAAAAAAAAGAATGCAACGATCAACGATTTCTTCCAGATTCAAAATGAATCATATCTAAGCAATGAAAGGTTAAATGATTCAACTTGTTGACAGTAGAAGGGCAACTCTGCAAATGGAATTCCGACCTCTGCCTTCTAACCTACTTGCTATATTAACAAATTTGCAACAGTGGGTTGATTTTCCCACTATGGGACTTGACTTACCACACTTCACAGCTTAGCCTAGGTTACACTGCAAATGCTATAGTTACATACTTTTAATCCTACTAGTTTAAATGGATTCTTGTAAAGCAGGAATATTTATTCAGGGGCTGGATGATGGTACAGTGGTAAAAACATAAAGGTCCGTGAGGCAATCCTACCCAGGAAGGTTCCTGGTGCAAGTCCAGAGACCTCTCTGATGAAACAGTACATATGTGTGCCCTTCCTCCAGGGCTGGCTGAAGCTCAGGGTGGACTGTGGTGTCAAGACCCAGCTGGGAGTACTATCTTTCTGTCTCTGCCTCCTTCACTCATGGGAGAAATAAATAAATTTTAAAAAGAAATATTTATTCAATGTATTCTTCCCTCTGTATATTTCTCTGTAACAAGTCCCAATATCATACTTTTTGTTCTTGTATAAATAGCATCAACATAAAAGCATTAACAAAACAATGCTTGGCAAGGTAAAATTTAGCCAACTTCTATAGATTCTGTAAGCAAGTCTTATAAGAAAAAAGTCGAGGACCAGCAGATGGTATAATGGTTATATCTCTGGACTCCCACATGGCTGACTGCAGTTTGAGTCCTGGACCAGAAAGCTTAAAACTTACATTGGGCATGTGTGCGTGTGCATGTGTGCCCAAAATTCTGAGAGGATAAGGGATTATGATGTGGCCATCCCCCCTGGGGGGTGATTTCTTGCTTTCTGTCTCTTTGTCTGTCTCTGTCTCTCTGGCAATTGCATGCCCCCTATGGAAAAAAAAAAACTCTTAAAAAAAAAAAAGAAAAAAGAAGTTGATAGCAGAAAGTTCACAATTGCAGCTATTGTTGCTACCAAGAGAAATGTTACTAAATAAGTCATGAAGCCGAGTGTGGGTGAAGGAAACACTGATGCACATCACTCTTTCTGCTGGTCCTCTCTCTGCCAGTACCTGAGAGGGAACGCAGTAGTGAGCTCAGCAAGTGTGAGTGGAAAGACATTTATATGTCTATGCACAGTTACTCTTGTAAATCCCATTCCTTGTAGATGTCACCTTGGAGTTGAAGGAAGGAGTTTTACAAACTCGGAAACATTACTGAAAATGTATATAGCCATAAATATGTAGCCACTGCTCTCTGAGAACATCTGCAGTTCATTTTTACATATGGAAGTACTGCATAGCTAGGCCAAATGACTGTCAAAACAAATGCCCTGCAACTGTTACCCGACCCATGGGACAGGTACGACCGACTTACTGTGAAATGCAGAACTAAATCAACTTATCGGCCTCATGTACAAACGATGGCAGGTCAACATTAGTTTTGAATTTTTGGTCTCTGCCAAGTTTGAAGCACCTGTATGTAACGCTGTTCGGTTCTCGTGCCTGTTTAGACTATATCCTTCACAAGGAGTTCTGCTGTAGTGACGTGAGAGTGGGTGAACTGGGCGATTTCTCGACATTGTTTTGACTTCTAATTTCCAGGGAGGGAAAAAATCTCCATGAGACCCCTGTGTGCTGAGGCTGAGGATGGGGTGCCCCAGGGAATAGCCTCTCCATGGGGGCATCTCTCTTTTTCTTCTGCCCGTTTGTTTTTCTCATAGGTCCATAAGCCTCTGAAGGGAAGCTCAGCTTGGTGCTTTCAGAAGAAAGAGGACAGCAGATCCTGGGTTTGAGGTGAGCAGCTGCAGACTAAGGAGATAGGCCCAGTCTCTGTGAGTCCATACAGGCCTATTACACTCATCCAAGACACATATGAATCACATTTCCCAAGGACCCTGGCCCATCCCTCACGTGGGGCAGCTGGGTGCCCTGAGCCTCAGCATCCAGAGGCAGAGTCCCTAGTGGGAGGTCCCCGGACCACCAGCTTATTACTCTCAGATATGTCCCAAGACTATAATCGGCTTCACTGAGGCATTGAGCGACACAACGGATGTTCGACTTCCTGTCTAAAGCCGAGTCTTTGAGTTTAGAGTTTTAACAAACACTGGGATCTAAGCAATCTTAGTAAGCCCTGTTCTTTCCTATCAGGATAAAACAGCAAATTTAGCTGTTTTACTTTTGCATTGTTCTTTCTTTTCTTCCCTTATAATTTAAAACACTGAAACTACCTTGCGGATGTTAGATAGGTATAACAATGACACACAGAGTGACACGTTCTACTGCTGTTGTCATCTGTGACGGAAATAAGATGTGAACACAAAGCACATCTCATCAGCAGTGGGTGGAGCCTGTGCAATTTTCCAAGCTTGTACTCGGCATGCTCACACAGGTCACCATCACGATTTCAGTTAATAAAGTGCATGCAGTGTAAGAATTAAGACACAGCCCTCTGCTCTCAATTCTCTGCTTATATTTCCTTCCCATTCAGGTTTCCTAATGAGACTGTAAGGCCCAACTCTTGTTTCCTCTCTGCCTCTGAAGAGCTGTGGAGGTCTTGTGGTTTTCTGCAGAGTGGGGAAGTGCCCTGACACGCTGTCCTAAGGGGCGAGAGCCTATCTCTTGCACCGACAACCTGCTGGTCCTGTGATCCAGCTAGGGAGGAAGGGCACCATTGCCTTTGCTTCCAGCCCTAGGAGAGGACGGCATGCCTGATACAAAGCAAGTGCTCAGGAAATGACTGCTGAATGAATGGTTGAACAAAGGCCATATGTTATTGTTGGTAAATAACTCTTTTCCTTCCAGATACTGTTAAAGAAAACTGATGAGAACCTGGGGACAGAGATACAGATGCTCAAGTTTCAAAAGGTGCCAGCAGAGGGGCTGGGGGGTGGGGAGGGAACAAACGGATCAGTGAGTTGGGGTGGGACCCTGTTCTTTTACATTCCAGGTGTTTCGCCCACACACACAGCCACACATACACACACACACACACACACACACACACACACACAGAAGTTCTAAGGCTAGATTGCAAATCTGAAAACCAGTCAGTTGAAAACTAAGTATGCTTGGAATGGCTGAGCACTGATGGTTCCAGTTAGCATGTAAAAGTCCTTTAATGTGAAGAATGTTCCAGTTAGCATGTAAAAGTCCTTTAATGAGAACTGACTTGGGGGGGTCCCAGGAAACCTTAGAATGGAGTATCTAAGGTTAATAACGCAGTTTGGAGACATCCATTTACTTTCTTTTTTATTTATTGCTTCCTTCTCCCTCCCAATGGAAGAAAGGAATCTCAATCACTGGCAGATTTTCTTCCTGTCACAGTAAGGTGAGGGCTCAGCCAATCAGATGGGGAATCATCTGACCGAAGCTAAGTACGAACATCTCACTTCAGGCACAACAGAACAGTTGCCTTATCATCAACAATGTGGTCATTTTTATTGAAAACAGCTGGTGAGGCTCACTATTACTAAGTACTTTTTCTTGTATGGCACTTGGCCAAGGGATTTTGTTTTATTGGGTCGTTGGGAAAGTCATGACGTGTTTTTCTGTGCAAAAATGTGTCATGATTTTCCTGATGCCCCAATAATACAAATTAGAAGTATCTCTTTAGATTCTGTTCCAGCTGTAAAACAGGGCTGTAGTAGGTTAAATCATTCTTCATCCCCAGGGAGAACCTGGAATCCAGCTGCCTTAACCACCACATCACCAGCTGACCCCAGTAATTTATTATTTTTAAAGAATTATTTAACTTTACTTACTTATTTGTTTGTTTATTGTGAAGGTATGCAGCCTGGCAGTATGAAGCAGTTACCTGCATGCCTTGTTAATTACTCACTTGAGCCGACTGACACATGCCTTAGATGCTAACGGCTCCTTGGAAATATCTTTGAAGCATAGAAACATCCTGACCCTGGCTAGGTCATGTGATACCTGTTCTATATAGTATTTATGGCTTACACAATATCCTCTTTGATGTACACTCAGACGGCCTTCTTTAGAGTTGCAGAGGAACAGCAAAAGTAAATTGGCTTGACTATGACGCAAAACAGGATCACACATGATAGTAACAAGGTCGAAAAACGTCTATACTAAAGTCCTTATCCCTAATTGCAGAACTTCAACTGCATCCTTGAAAGCTTGCTAACAGTTCACTGTGCCTGGTAAAATGCATAAATAAAGAAGCTCAGTATGACTGAGCAGCATAGCTTGTCTGTGTTTACCTGCATATCTGCTTCTGCATTTTTCTTTTTTTTTTTCCTAACTCTTTCCTTCTTAAGGACCAAGCCCCCAGGGTGAACGCCGACAGATTAACATTCAGAGAGATGTTACTCTTAAGCTTGCCGGCATCTGCTGACACTTTATTTTAATTTGACCGGGGGTGGGGAGAGAGAGAGAAAATGAGAAAGCAAGCCGCCAGGTCTGGGACTCGAACTGTGGTCAGCCATGTCGAAGTCCAGCGCCTTTACCATGCCACCTGCCGGCCCCCAACTCAGTAATATATTATTAAGGGAAAACTTTACTGGAGTCTATTTAGGTTAAGATTTTAAAAAAATATATAGATTTTTGGCCTCAATCTACACACCTACATGATGTTACTAACACAGACTTTTAGTCCATAAAGAAAAAAAAAAATGTGGGAAATTAGGTAGACTTCAGAGAATCTCATATACAAGAAAACATTCATTCACTATCCCACAAATAATAAACCCAAAGGCAGAACACTTTGGAGGACAAAGCACTAAGACAGTGAGTGTTAAAGAATGTTATTTCCCTCATTTTTCCAAGATTAGCGTGTCTCTCCGATTACATTCTCTGCTGTGTTGCACAACCAGGGAAAGCACAAAATTGAATTATATCACAAATGCCTTATTTCTGTCTGGTCAGCAACACACCCAGGACACAGGTGCTTGCCAGCAGAACCAGAGCCTTTCTGACTGGTCTCTCCTCATCCTATGTCCCTTGCTCCCCGAACACTGTAATCCCACAGTTTGTGGACAATCACATTTCCATTTTCATAATAAAAGTGCATTTACATCCTTCCCCTCCATTTTTCCATGGCTTTTCACACATCTGGTCTCACGTGAGTTTTTCGTACTTTTGAAATAGATGAAAAACACACACACAGTGGAACTCTGCTCAGTCACTGTGATCTCATGCTTTAACCCCACTGACTCAACACAAAGAGCTCACTAAATCTCGGGCCTTATAAGCTTTACTATGTCCTCTAGGTTTTCATAGAGGGTATGCTAAAGGAGAGCCAGATAGGTTTTCAGCAGACTCACTGAAGGCTCACTATGAAACTAGAGTCTTAACTAGTCTATCTAGAAAGTAGAAAATATACATGAGGGTCTCTTGCTAAGACCAGCACTTTGAGTATCTCAGTAGAAAATACCCTTTTCTTTATCTGCGTGTGTGTATGTGTGTGTGTGTGCGTGTGTGCGTGTGTATGCTACAGGGTACATATGCTCACTGGAGACAGACAGAGACATAGAGGAAAAGTGAGAAAACATCTCCAGTGGGGATAGCCATGCCACAATCCCTTCTCCTCCATTCTCCTCTTAGGACTTTGGGACAGTATGCACACATGCCTCACATGTTTTTCAAGTTGCCAGGTCTGGAACTCAAACTGTGCAGTCGGCCATGTGGGATCTAGCCACCATAACCTCCATGCCACCTGCTGGCCCAGTACTTACCCCTTTCTCTCTCTCCTTCCAAACCTACTCTATGCCTCAGAGCCTCAAGCACATTCTATCTCTGTAGCCACCTAGTGGTACTCCTAGACCCCGGCTCTACCCTTAATGTATTTAAATAACACACCACGGACACTCTTCCTTGTATCATTTTAAATTTGATTTTGTTTCCTTTTTTCCAATTGGATTTGAGCTCTTTGAGAACATATCCCTGTTTTGATCCAATATCTATCCCCAGGGCCAGCCAGGTGATATGGAGGTTAAGGTGACTAGATTCCACATGGCTGACTACACAGTTTGAGTCCCAGATTCAACGTCTTAAAACACATACTAGGCACATGTGTGTGTGTGCCCAAAATCCCAAGATAAGAGTGGAGGAGAAGGAACTGAGATGCGGTCAGCCCCCTGTGGGGGTGATTTCTCACTTTCTCTCCGTCTCTAGCAAGTGCATGCACCCTATAGCAAAAAATTAAAAAAAGAAAATGAAAAACCACCCCCAAGGGGACCAGCAGATGGCATAATGGTTACATTGCTGGACTCCCATGTAGCTGACCGTGGTTTGAGCCCTGGACTCGGCAGCTTAAACTCATGTTGGGCATGTGTGTGTGCATGTGAGCCCAAAATCCCAAGAGGAGAATGGAGGAGGAGGTAGGGTGTGTTGGCCATGCCCCTGGGGGGTGATTTCTCACTGTCTCTCTGTTTCTGTCTCTCTAGGCAGGCATACATGCCCTATAGCAAAAATCTCAAAAAGAAACAAACAAAAAGCACCTCCAAACACAGGCAATAAATACCTGATGGTCTCAGCTGCAGTAGGATGTGCTGGATGCTGCTGCTAAACAGGCTGAGGCCACGTGGGAGGCCCAGATTCAATTCTGGGCCCACCCCAATAGCAGAGTATAGTGGTACACACCTGCAGTCCCAGCAACTGCAGATGCTGAAGCAGGAGAATGGCAACACAGTGAGAACCTCATCTTAAAAAAAAATAAAACAAAAACCTGACTGGCTTGACCCTGAGCCCACAATCCCAGAGGGCCTTATTCTCTACTGGAGATGATTTACTTTCCCTCTAAGTATTAAAAATAGAACCTTGCAGTCTTGACTGAAGGGCATTTATGACTAAAAATTGGTACATTTCTTAACAATACACGTTTCTCCTAAGAAATAACTGAAACATCTGACCTTTAAAATTTCACAACTGTCAACTTTTTCCTAAGTGATATTACCACTGAAGTCTTAAGCAATGAAATATCTTCTTAGGAAATGATGACATATGACATAATTAAAAGCATACATGCCCCACTGCACAAGAAGAACTCTTATCCTACAAAAATTCTGTTTTTGCCATGGAAAGATGTTAATTTAGAGACTATCTGGAATTGTGGCAAGCATGAACAAGAACATGCTGTCCGATTTGAAGAGTTTCATCCTAAGAGAATATTAAATGAGACTCAGATGATGATGAAATATATAATCTATATGTTCCTGTGGATGTAATAATACTGACTAGTTGAATCTTTGAAACTTAGCATGTTTTCCCTGGTAAGTCATATTTTATACAATCCCACGTTGTCTAAACACTTCATGCTCAAAGTTGAATTTTCCCTTATTGAACAATTAGCTTCTAATGGTCCAAAGAGCAAAACAAAACAAAAAACTTGAACCAATTATTCACACTCCCCAGGTCCCTCATCTCTTCACAGAGCTTTTCCCGACTGTGTAGTATATAAGTGAACCTCCACGAACGTTTCTGGTGAGGGTAATGGATTGGAAAGCACCACGAACCTTCAAATTACTTACATATGAATTCCATCATTCCTTACTGCCTGAAGGGACACGTGTTCATCCTGTACTCACCCAAAGTGCTGGGGACAAAACTGATAATGCTAGTGACCTGCTGCCTGTTATTTTCTGATTGGTGCAGGACCAGCCCTGGTAGCTTCTTCTAATAAAGATTGAGTCTTTAGATCGGAGCCTGTCTCACCCTCACCAGACAATTCTGTCTCCCAGGACCTGATAATGTTTCAGAGAAGGTTGTGGGACATGAAAGCATCTCACAGATCCTAGGACAAAGAGTTGTGCATTATGCCTACTACTAGTAATAAGGCAGTACATTCATTTTCCCAGGTCATACGTTTTACTGTACTAAATATTAGCAAGCAAGAATGTCCTTGAAACAGAACTAATTTTTTTTTTAAGAGAGATTTTTGCTATAAGGAGTGTGCACTCGCTGGAGAGACAGAGAGACAGAAAGCAAGAAATCACCTCCCCACCCCCAGGAAGGATGGCCACGCTGCAATCCCTTCTCCTCCATTCTCCTCTCGGGATCTTGGGCACACATGCACACTCGCCTGACATAAATTTCAAGCTGCCGGGCCAGGGACTAGGAGTCCAGTCATGTAACCATTATGCCATCTATTGGTCCCCAGAACTAAATACTTAAAAAACTGTATTAATGACTAAATTTGACAGATACCAACTTTAATATATACATGTTTTTAATGTTCTAAATCAGTTTAAAAGTTTGAAAAGTGGGACCAGCAGGTGGTATAGTGGTTACATTTCTGGACTCCTACATGGCCAACTGCAGTTCGAGTTCTGGACCCACTGGCTTCTAACTCATGCTGGGTTCTTGTACGTGCATGCCCCAGATCCCAGGAAGAGAATGGAGAAGGGATTGTGGCGTGGCCATCCCCCCTGGGGGGTGATTTCTTGCTTTCCCTCTCACTGTGTCTTTCTCTCTCTCTCTGATGAGAGGCAAAAACCTCTTAAAAAAAAAAAAAAGTTTGAGAAATTCTGCCAAGAACAGAAATACATGAGCTTTCTTCTTTTTAAAAAAAGTTGCCAGAGGGCACATGTGCAGCTGAGAGAGAGAGAGAGAGAGAGAGAGAGAGAGACGGACAGAAATAAAAAGAGAAGGAGAGAGAAATAGAGAGAGAGAGAGAGAGAACGGTCATATGGCAATCCCTTCTCCTCCATCTCTCCTCCGTTTCAGGATTTTGGGCATGCATGTATACACATGCTCCGGGGTATTTTTCTAGCCACGGGTCCGGAACTTGAACCACATGGTTGGTTAGTGGGATCCAGCTGCCCTAACCAGCACACCACGAGCCGGCCTGTCCATGACCTTTTTGAAGTCACAGCATATCTTCATTAAAAATATGTAGAACCTCAAGCACTAATTGAGGTAAACAGTATCAGAGTAAAAGCAATTTATGGTTAATAATCTAGATCAACAGTTTAGTCGCAACTAACTATAGTGACTAACATTTACTGAGCACTGACTTTGTACCAAGTGACATTCTACAAACTTTTCTTAATTATGTCATTTAATCTTTAATGACCACCAGTCAATCTCTGGCAGGAAAAACACGTTATTCTACCTTCTAGTAAGGACAAAGGGAATAAGCCCTATCGCCATCACATTTTTTCGAAAGCTGTAACGAACAGCATTTCAACCAAACATGGATATGCCCCAAAACCAACTGTCCCTCATATGTTGTATACTTTTAAATTTGATCATTGTTGGGACCAGCAGTTAGCGTCATGGCTGTCACTGGACTCCCATGTAGTCGACCGCGGTTCACGTCCCGGACCCAGTGGCTTAAAACTCACGCCGGGCACGTGTGCATGCGTGCCCAAGATCCCGAGAGGAGAATGGAGGAGAAGAGACTGCGGCATGACCATCCCCCCTGGGGGGTGATTTCTCGCTTTCTGTCTCTCTGTCTCTCTCTGTCTGGCAAGCACACGTGCCCTATAGTGAAAACCTCTCCAAAAATAAAAAAAAAAAAAAAAAAAAAAAGGCAAACGAGACAGCCCCTGCCTTCAAAGAGTTCAAGTAAAAAAAAAAAATGTTCATTGTTTGAGTATATTTTTAAAAATGATTAAATTTATTTCTAAAGATCAAGGAAAAGTGTATTTTATGTACAGCAGGAAATACTTTTTAAGAATACTTGTTTGGGGGCTAGCAGGTGGTGTGGTGGTTAAGGTGCTGGACTTCCATATGGCTGAACGTGGTCTGAATCCTGGACCTGGAGGCTTGAAAATGTGACAGATGCGTGAGTATGTGCATGTGCGCCAGTATCCCAAGAGGAAAGTGGAGAAGGGACTGTAGTCTGGCCATCCTCCTTGGGAAGGTGACTTCTTACTTTCCCTCTCACTGTCTCTCTGGTGAGTGCACTCGCCCTATGACAAGGAGGTATAGGAATAGCTTCGCTCCCCTGCTAGAACCTCCAAACAAGCTCTCAAGACAGAAACGAAATCCTCTCGTTCCCAGTCTTCTATGTTTCTGTATATTAGAAAATTCTAGGTAAAATATCATCTAATTAGGCTACACTGAAAAAAAAAACAAAATGAAATGAAACAAAACCCCTATCTATCTATCTATAACATAAATATATATTGCAACTGGATACTGGTTATAATAGGGAGGAGCAAGCATTCGTACATCTGTCAGAGGTACTTAAAATATAAATGGCCCAGTAAATCTTCATAGTAAAGAGAGTACAAAAAGCAATTCTAGTTGTTTGTAGCAAGGTAGTAAGAAATTTAAAAAAGAAAATTCTTGTCTAAAACCTCTATCACAATTTTCTAACCCTGGAGACAGAGCCTCAATGCAGGACCAAGCAGGAAGGTTGTCAGCACCAAGCAACTCGATATTCTGCTTAGGTTCACACTGATCTCTACTCTGAAGGGAGCTGTTTAAGATTCAGGAGCTCTGCAGCACCAGGAACGTCTCCAGGCTGAGTCCCAGAGAAGTGTCAGGAGTATTTTAGGAAACTAGTAGTCTTAGAGACAAATCCCGGGATAGAAGCAGCAAAGGAAGTGGAATCAGACAGACTTGGTTTGAATCCTAACAGCAAATCACCAGCTGTCTACCAAAGAACCAGTCAATTAATTTCAGAAGTTCACTTTCCTCATTTGTTGAATGGTTTTGATACCTTGAGGTACTGTTGTACAGATTAGGGAACACACACATATATACATTCACACACACACAAAATACACTCCATCCAGTGGAGTGCCTAACATTTGGTAAATGGCAGAGCTACCATCAGGATAAGTTTTGTTCTGGAACTAAAAAAAAAAAAAAAAGCCCTATACTAACCCCATTCTGGAAACTAATATAATGGAGGTGCAGCACCACCACAGCTTTTCCAGGCTTAGGGCTGGATTTGTAATATCACCTGTACCCAACTAAAGAGTTATAAAATGAAAACTTTAGATATTAGGGAATGAAAACAATGCACAAATCAGGACAAGGAAAGGAAGAGTGAAGAGGCAGAGGCCTACACTTACGTCGTTCTTCTCTGTGCCTCTCGGTTTCTGCAAAGTACTGGCGGAGCTCTTCAGTGATTTCCATGTTGCTCAGGTCATACTCCACCTCCTCATCTGACTCACTTTCTGCCTCTTCTTCTTTGGACAAAGCTTGGTCTTCTACTGTGGATGTCTGGATCCTGCTGCTGTCATATGCGTGCTGCCCAGACCTTCTGAAAGCTGAGTAACTGCAGTGGGAAGGTGGTGGGGGCACGTGATGGGCACTGGACCCAGGATACCCAGCCTCATGACCATAAGTGCTATGGAGAACTGAAGGAGGGAAGTACCACGGGGAAGAGAAATAGGACTCCACGGCCTTCCTGTAGGCAACCTGGTGGCTTCGCATCCAAGCCATCGCTTGCTGATAATGTTGCCAGTATCTTGCATATACTGGATGAGAATACCACATGTGGGGAGCTTTTGATGTTGACGTCTGTAAAGTAAGAAGAGGTGTGAGGTAGACACCAAACAGTTCATCCTCAAGAGAAATCTTCAAATGTGTAATCACCTAGCCTACAGGCATTTACTGAGTATCTACCAAATACCTACTCTACACGAGGATGCTACTGGGTCAAAAGAGGTAGGTATGAAACAGGTCCATGGCCACAGTGGACAACAAGCGTGTACACACTTGCTCTCTACGTATGTGCACATGAAGTACACACAGGATATTCAGTTCAAGGTTATGAAGCATTAGAGTGTGGTTAATAATGACTATGTTTAAGTAAGAGCAGGGGAGATTAAAAACTCAAATGATTATCATCTTGACCCTCTCTACACATTGTAATTAAACCACCTGTTCAAGTAGAACATGGCATGAACTATGTGGACTGATGAGGATGACAGACTTTGGTCTTCCTCTTCTGCCCCCTAAACTAACCTGCTGACCATGCCCACTCCTCAATGCAAGGGAGGAGAGAAGTCCGGTAAGATCCCCAGTAGTGCTTTCAAACTTCTAGTTTTCTGATGGATTTCTTTGGTCATTTCCATCATGGAAGAACACCGAGACTTTAGAGACTAAAGTGGATCTTTTTCTTTTAATGAGTTAAAAAAGAAAATCTTACCTTTGCTGCCATCACGAATTGCCAAGTCTGAATGGGCACTGGACCTACAAAAGAATAGTGGGGGCTACTTTGTAGTTTGCCACCAGCTCCTGAGAGGGTGCCTCTCCCCAGAACCAAACCTGATTTTCATGCAACTTATCTCCAAGACCCGGGCACCTGGGGTATGACCTTGTGGTCTGAAAAGATGGGATTCCCTCAGGTATGACCAAGTGGGTCAAGGGACCCTGTACAGTTTCCATTCAATGATTTGTTCCCTTAGAAAAGTCTATGAAAATAGCCACATATTTAGTAGTCAGTATTACAAAACAATATAAAGTAAAAATTTACAATTTTTATTACCTCATTAATGCGCCAGTACCTATTTAAATGAGCCATGGGTTTTTCCTTTTTTCGACTTTTTTTTTGGAGAGGTTTTTGCTATAGGGCATGTGTGTTCGCCAGAAAGACAGAGACAGAAAGACAGAAAGCGAGAAATCATCCCCCCAGGGGGGGGATGGCCACGCTGCAATCCCTTCTCCTCCATTCTCCTCTCAGGATCTTGGGCACACACACATGCCCAGCGTGAGTTTAAGTCACCGGGTCCGGAACTTGAACTGCGGTCGACTACATGGGAGTCCAGCGACATAGCCATTATGCTAACTGCTGGTCACAGCCATGGGTTTTCCTGAAGCTGGAGTAGAATACATCTTTCCAAATGAGTGGAGACTTCTGAGAAGTCTCTTTAAGTAAGATATCTCTCCAGCCTCAGTTGTACCCTGGGCTTTAAAGTCTTCCAAGTGGGCCTTGTTGGGGTTGATTGCAATAAATATCCCCTAGCTAGTGTGACACCACACTTTTCTTGCCTAACTGCCCTGGGTCTTTCCAGCAGGAAGAGTAATTGTTTCATGAAGCCTATCCACTGAGGCACTGCATAGACTGCTTCTGCCAGACAGCACTGCTCTGTGGGGACTGACTCCCATCCCCACCACCCACTTGTGATGTACAGACTCGCTGCAAGAAATACCTGAAGGAAAAAGTTTAATCTGCAGCTGCATCTTTTACAATCTATTTCAGAGACTTTTTTTGGTTCAAGGGTTCAGAGCTATTAAAACGTCAGCCCACACTAGAATGTACTTTTTAAAAAGTTAAATAAAATAATATTCTAAAATGCATGAGGGTTTTTGCCATAGGGCACGTGTCCTTGCCAGAGAGGAAAAGTGAGAAATCATCCCCCAGGGGGATGGCCGTGCTGCAGTCCCTTCTCCTCTATTCTCCTCCTGGGATTTTGGGTATGCACATGCACCCAGTGTGATTTATCAAGCCACCAGGTATGGGACTTGAACTGTGGCCAGCCACGTGGGAGTCAATCACCTTAACCACCACGCCACCAGCTACCCCCAAGAATTTAGGCTTCTGTGAGCCACACCACTAACAACATGATACTGAACAAACAGCTATTTAGGTTTTGAAAGCTTGGCAATCACATACTGGAGTTCTATTGTTCGTACTTAACCACAGGGCAGCATTCTGAAACCTCCAAGCCTTAAAAAATAAATTTGACTTATTTTATGATCTCTATCATGTTTTGCTCTCATCTGGTTAAGAAACTGTGATGTTAAATTGACTACTTTTGTCATTTAAAATCAGCCTAAAGAGAACCGTTCACGTTCTTTTTATTTTTTTAAAGAATTATTTTTATTTTAACTTCATTATTATTATTTTCCAGTTTGATGTGAGAGAGAGAGCGAGCGAGCAAGCAAGTCACCAGGTTCAGGACTGTGGTTGGCCATGTGGGAGTTCAGCGCCTTTAATCACCACACCACCTGCTGGTCCCCACGTTTTTTAAAATATAGTAAGTTTTCAAATAGTTTATTTCTAAGAGGACTGATGTGACTATTTGTAAATTTATCTTGAGCACAGTCCATACTTCGTCCTCTGTCCTAAATTCAAGACTCTCTCTCTATCTATATATATAGTGAATGTAAACTGAAAGAAGGTAATACAGTGAAAATATAAGTGTGAATTAAGTTTGCATTACTTTGAAATGATAATAAAGGTTTAAAATGTGAACAATTACCTGAAAACCTAGGTCTGCTATATGTTTTCCAGGCTACTGAAGAAATATGACAGTCAATTCTCCAGTGGCTTACCATCCCGGGAAGTAAAACTAACACAAATGAAATTACAGGCTAAATCAGTAGGTACTTGAGTGCTAAACTGCAAGATGTAGCCTTTTAGTAGCTAATTCACTAGAGCTAGGTTTCATATTTCTAGCACTGAAATCAGAATAGCTTTCTGAGAGTCTGTAGCACATAATGACATTAGAGTGAACATGTGTCTTAATCAAATGTGTTTTACAGATTAACAAGCAACATAGGAATCAAACTAGAAAAGTCTGGGAGATAGGTGAGTGTCTTTTGGAAATTAAGAATTTTGAATCCAGACCTTAAAAAAAAAAAGAGAGAGAGAGAGATTTTTGCTATATGGTGTGTGCTCGCTGGGGAGAGAAAGAGAGAGAGACAGACAGACAGAAAGCGAGACATCACCTCCCGGGGAGGTGGCCACGTTGTAATCCCTTCTCTTCCATTCTCTTCTTGGATCTTTAGCACGCACACACTTGCGCCTGGTGTGAGTTTTACGCTACTGGGTCTGGGAACCGCAGCTGACCACGTGGGAGTCCAGCAACGTAACCATTCTGCAATCTACTGGTCCCAAATCCAGACTTCTTCCTATGCCTTATAAAACCTACTTACAGCCAGGTCAATGTAAATACCCATTATCTTGAAATTTGGAAGTCTGATCGCCTCAAATATATAATAAACATCACTGTGATTGGACACTCCTATTGAACAAATCCTGCTTTTATATATAATTGGGAAAATCCAGCCTGGCATTAAACAAAACAGCATTTGTCATGTGAAAACCCACCAGATGGCTAAGAGAGGCTCCACTTTGCAAAGGGAGAAGTTCAGGTGCTTGTGATAAAGTGTAAGCAGTTCAAGGGTAATCCATGATGTTCTTGGGGCTGCTCAAATGCCAATGGCTGGGGTTAAAACAGGGAGGGGACATTACCTGGAGGACAGTTTGTGTATGCCTTTGATTCAACAAATAATCTGGCAGGAGGAGGGCTGCCATGGTCTGTTGTCTCTGTGATCACGCAGGCCCTCTGAGCACTCGGGCAAGAAAGTGGCCAGAAGTGGACACAGTGACTGAGGAAGCTACTTCTAGCTCAGAGCCAGCAGCATTTGTCCAGCATGCCCACTGTCTATAAAATGTACCTGCTTACGAGCTAGGGCACTAGGCTCTCTTAAGACTGAGCCACTCAGAAAAGATAGCTTCATGGTAATGATGGAATGCACCTGTTGGTGACAATTTTGATTATGCTTTCCTCATAGTTGTGGCCACTGAGATACTTATTATCCAGCTTGCTGCGGTCCTCCAGCAAGTTTGGAACCCTGGAACTGAATGTCGAACAGGCTCAGCTCATCCCTGGCTTTAGTATTTCCTCTCCACAAATTCCAAAACCTGCTTGCCAATCATTTTACATTTTAAGTATTTTTAAGATTCCTAAATCCTATAGATATTGAAATTAATCAATTTGAATAATGAATCTGAATAATCACAAATTAATTCACCTCTCAAAAATCAAGTAAGATATAGAAAAACAGGTCAAATAGAAGAGCAACTCGCATAGAGCTTTAGAATTTTTTTTAAGCCCTAAACACCAAACCACCCTTTAAAAATGTCAAAATAATTCTTAGCTCCCTGGGAGTACAAAAAAACAAGCTGTGAGCCATCTTTTGCCCACTCTTTTGCCACTTAGCAACACATGACTAAGCTGCATAGCCTCTGCCCTTAATACGATGAGTGTCCTAACTATTCTTCACTTTCCACTTAGAAAGCAGTGGAGAAATTTCACAATTCTCACATTTTAAAAATGATCAGGCAGGGTAGACTGGCAGAAGGAAACTGTGACCATGACCAACAGCAATCTTGGTGACGATTCTTAACATCTGAGGCAACAAAATAGTCTCTCTTTTAAATAGTAAAATCGGACCATTTCTTAAAGATCTACATATACATTTAAAAACTTAATTAAAAACAAAAAATCTTCGGGACCAGCAGTTAGCATAATGGCTATGTCGCTGGACTCCCATGTGGTCGACCGCGGTTCGAGTTCTGGACCTGGTGGCTTAAAACTCTCGCCGGGCGCGTGTGCGTGTGTGCCCAAGATCCCAAGGGGAGAATGGAGGAGAAGGGATTGCGGCGTGACCATCCCCCCTGGGGGGTGATTTCTTGCTTTCTGTCTCGCTGTCTCTGTCTGACGAGCGCATGTGCCCTATAGCAAAAGCCTCTCCAACAAAACAAAACAAAACAAAAAATCTTCTGCACAACCAAATCAATTGACAAGGCCCAGAAAACATGCTGGGTAGGGTGATTTCTGACAGAGCCCCTGCTAGCTGCCATGCGCTAGACAGTAAAACGATGAGCAAAGCAGGCCCAGGTTGTGCGCGTCTCTACCTGGAACAAACACTCTCCCCTGCTAGGTGATGGGCTCAGCTGACAGCAGCTAACTCCCAAGGGAAGAGAGCCTTCCCTAAAATGGGTCCTGTTAACAATTTTAAGCTGGTTACTCTCTCTGCAGAGTAAGAATGCCTGGGCTTCTGAAAGGCCAATATTAAAATGCAGTGATTTTCGCAACACTTTCAGACACCACCACGCCTCAGAGAAGAAAAAGCTCATGGTTGCAGCAGATGTCAATGCCCTTCCGACGTCTTTACTTTTTATTAGTTATTCCCGACCTCCCTGTGAATGTCTCCTACTCTTTTGACACAAGCTTTTCTGGACTGAACAGCCACTTTTCTCCAAATGGGCTGGTGAAGCTGAAAGAAAAGAGATTGGCAATGTCAGGGCAGGTCAGGATCCACAGCTCTGCAGGCCAGGCAGCCCTCCCCGGCCAGCACAATGGCATCATGGTCACCACCCAGCTGAGCCCAGGCGAGTACAGAGACCATTCATTGTCTGTCCTCAACCACCAGAGGAAGGAAAAAAGCCAGGGTTGAGATCATTCACTAAACACTGCTGAGGCCTAGAGGCGAGACAGAGCCTCTGGGTCTCAAACGATGTATTTTCTCATGTAGACTCTCTAGAAAGACGCACTTACTCTTCAATGCAACTGCCTACCCTAGAGGATGTATTTAAAAAATGCATAAACATACGCGAAGAACAGACAAAAGTCCTGTAGTTGTCAATGGATAAAATGTGACTATCAGGTTACCTACAACCCCAGAAATAAGTGATTTGGCTTTCCTGAAAGGTAGCAACAGCTACAACCCCAGAAATAAGTGATTTGGCTTTCTTGAAAGGTAGCAACTACACATAGATCCCCAAAATAGCATATTTATATTCTTGTAAGTATGGGGTCTAGCATGTGCCACAGCAAGCAGAAAAATCAAATAAAAACACAAACTCCCCTTCAAAGTATTATGTATGCTCTGTAACTAGATTTTCCTCTATTTTCCTTTTCCACCAGAATTCTGAAAATGAAATACATGAAAACTCACCTGCTTTGATATGGGCATAAGCACACTTAAGTCAATCATGATATAAGTCATTTTGGTAAATCCCTGAAAGCCGAATTGTTCCTCTAAGGCTCCCATGGATTTCTTGATAGTTCTCTGGGCCAAGCAGACAGGGAGGGGATCTAATTAGGCCCTCAATACACACACCATTTTAAAGGGGGAGGGAAGGGGCTCTGCTGAAGGCAGCAGCAAAGTTCCGTGAGAAATCAGAATGACACAAATTGGGTCCTGTGTGGTTCTAAGGAATCTCTCTGCACACTCAACAACCACTCTCAGAGTCGTCTTCCAATAATAAGCGCACCTGGAAGAACTTCCTCAACTGTGATAAAGGACAAAATGGAGGTCTTTGAAGGCCCTGCTTCCTGCCTTGACCCCCAATATAGAGAGCTCTGCCCCCAGCCCTGGCTGGTTGCTGAGGCAGGGAAGCTCCTCAGGCTTGGTGGCTTCAGGGGCTCCCTCCTGTGGCTGTGCATGGTCCCTACTTGCTGATCAGGATATCAAAGATGGCTCAGGTTGAATGGCTTCCTCCCATTCCCAGGGAGGTCTTTGAAGGCCCTGCTTCCTGCCTTGACCCCCAATATAGAGAGCTCTGCCCCCAGCCCTGGCTGGTTGCTGAGGCAGGGAAGCTCCTCAGGCTTGGTGGCTTCAGGGGCTCCCTCCTGTGGCTGTGCATGGTCCCTACTTGCTGATCAGGATATCAAAGATGGCTCAGGTTGAATGGCTTCCTCCCATTCCCAGGAGTATAATGCCATCTTTTTTTCTTTAATCGTTTGTTTACTTACTTACTTACTCACTTATTTATTTACTTGTTATGATTTTTGGGCTACTTGGTCTTGAATTGGCTGGGCATGTGAGAGTCCAGCACCTCAACCACCACCCACCTGCCAGCCCCCCAGCTCCATCTTTTGGCCAGACGCTACAAGTGCACAGGCCATTCTGTTCAAAAAGCCTGCAACTCCCTGTGGAAAAGAGTCACCGTTAAACTGAGTTAAAACGGGGGCCAGTAGATGGACTCCCACATGGCCAACCACAGTTTGAGTCCCAGACCTGGTGGGTTGAAACTCACGCTGGGTGAGTGTGTGTGCGTGTCCAAGATCCTAGGAGGAGGAGGAGAGAGAAGGGATTGCAGTGTGGCCATCTCCCCTGTGGGGGTGATTTCTCATTTTCCCTCTCACTGTTTCTACCTCTTTCTCTCTCTGGTGAGTGCATGTACCCTAAGGTAGAAACTTCTTAAAAAATAAAATAAGTTAATACAATTTCAAGGGTATTTTCGATTCATCTGATCTTTGATCAACTACAGTTATGCTTTTTATACAGTCCAACCGTTCCACGTCTGGAAGCAGTTCCGAGAGTTCTATGCTTAGTTTGTAAACTCTCCAATTTACTCTTGCCTTTGCTGTTCACCTTTCCCATCTACTATTCTTCTCATCTCACCCTAACCTTAAATGCTGAATCCTAAAATAAATCACAATTATCTATAAAAGTTTTCAAATGAAAATGTATCTGAACGTTAGTTTGTATACTTCCCCAGGGCAGCAATGAACAGGCAGAGGGGTTTACACACCTTACTGTGAACTCCTTCCGTTATGCTTATCCAAAGTTACTAACCAAACATCTCTTAAAATAAATGGCTTCCGTTCACACTGCCATCTCAAAGGGACTGTTACTCTGATAACTACCAGTATAAACTTTATTTTTAAATGGTAACACCCATTCCACAATTCCTGGGAATGTGAGAGTATATAAGCTCAGAAGGGCTGTGCTATTTTCTTTTCATGGTGAAAAGCGGCTCAAGTAGGGCCAGTGGGTGGTTTGGTGGTCAAGGTGCTAGATTCCCACATGGCTGACTATGGTTCAAGTCCTGCACCTGGTGGCTCTCTCTCGTGCTCTGTCTCTCTTGGGTGAGCATGCAGGCCCTATAGAAAGTTAGAAAATAATAACAATAGTAATAAAGTTAAATAATTCTGTAAAAAAAAAAGAAAAAAAAAAAAGGAAAGAAAAACAGCTGAAGCAGAACTTTCCCTGTCAAACAATTTTAAAAATCATTCCTGAGGGGCCAGCAGGTGGTGGTAATGGTTAAAGGCACTGGACTCCCACATGGCTGACTGTGGTTCAAGGCCCAGACCTGGTGGCTTGTTTTCCCACTTTCTCTCTCTGATCAAAACAGGAAAATAGTATTAGTAATAATACATAGTTAAATAATTCTTTTAAAAAATCATTCCCGAAAAAAAGTAAATGGCTCAGAACTATAGGATTTGTACTAAGAGACTCTTTGGATTTCACAGCTAAAGGGCACTTTGTTGGACATGGGTTCAACTCCACTTCATTACTGACTAAAAAAATCAGGGCAAAACCATTCTCCAACTCAATAAGAAAGGGCCATAAACGCTCACAGGTGCCAAATGTTCTCAAAATAACTTCCACCCCAAGCTCTGAACTCCCACCCGTCAAAGTCTAAGGGAAAACAAACAAACAAAAAACCCCAACTTTTGAGTGGAGAGGCCATTACCCTAGACATCTCTCCGAGGGGAAGGCTGTCTCGGGCGATCTCTTTTATTCAGATACCAGCTGGAAGGGCAAAATCCAAATTCACCTCACAGACCTTACAAGAGGCTCTCGGCACATCAATCACCTGGGGGCTTTAAACAGACCCCGATGCCTGGGCCCCACTTCCAGGGTTTCGGATGTAACCGGTCTGGGGTAGGAGCCCGGGCATCCTTATTCTTGAGTGGCCGGGCGGGGAAGCAGCGTCTCCCTGGCTACCCGGCACTGACCCCTTTCGGAACGCCGGGGCTTCGGCCGCGGGGCGAGGGGCACCAATCCGACGGCGTTACCACCGACGCCTCGGCTCCCGCACCTCAGCGGAAGCCAGGCCCTTCCTCAGTCCCCGAAGCAAACCCGCCGCCCCCGAAGTCACCTCGTGGGCGCGCAGGCTGCAGATCCTGGGCGGTGGGCGAGCGGGGGCCTACTTTTCTTGGGAGAGACCGGGGGTGGGAGTAGGGAATGTGGCTGTTGCCCGGGCGACGAAGCGCGCGCTTCCGGTGTCGGTTCACGTGGGAGCAGAGCGCGGAAGTCCCGCCCGCGGCGCTAGAACTGGGGGCTGCCGGGGGCCGGGGCCTGGGGCGCCGCGGGGAGCGGGTGGCGGGCCGGGAAGACGGGGAAGACGGGGACTGCTGCAGGACTGTCGTCCCCGGCCTTTAACTTGTCGCCCTTCTCTCAGCTTTGGTTCGTTTTTATTTTCCCTCCCTTTTCCTTCCTTTCTTAACTAAGGTGGACGGTGGTTGTGGCCCAGGGGAAACGCCCAGGCTTTGAACACAGATCTTGAGTTGGAGTGCCATTTCAGTACTTAGCTTGTCATACCCCCTCGAGCCCCTAGTTTGTCACCTATAAGATGTGCACAGTGCCTGGTGCATGCAAGAAATAGGACCCATTGATAGTTTTGTCTCTACACTACTACGCAGCAGCGCCTGCCCGTTAGCGACACAGTTATTAATAAACTGGCTTGAACCACTAAGTCTAAATGGCGTGTTCATTCTGGGGAATTTGGCAAAATGAGGCAAGAGCCCTAACAGGGGCTTCCTTTCTGGGAATTTAATTTAAGCAAAAATAGGCATGAAATAGATATTTTAAATAAAACAACCTAAATGCGCAATAAGATGAAGTGGCTAAGTCAATTACACAATGTCAATGGTGTGAACGTCATATCGTGTTGTTCCTATACTATAGGAGAGTCAAACTTGTATTAAAAAATAACTTTATTTTTAAAATATGTACTGATGCCCAACACGTGGCAGGAAAATGATCTGCACTGAGGT
>NW_006210084.1:431629-438725 GCF_000334495.1 Tupaia belangeri chinensis | reverse complement strand
TGCGCGCCGCTGGGGTGTTTTTAGCCACTAGCGGTGTGTGGCTGTGGGCAGGATTGTAGTGGTCTGAACTGAGATGTCTTTCTGGGGAAAGTTACACACTGGACTTGCAAGTTCAGTATGAGAAAAAGAATGTAAAATAATCTCTTTTTAAAAAATAGTGGTCATAGCCTAAGGAAGGGTTATTTAAGTTAAAAAAAAAGATTCAAATTAACTTGAGATTTCTCTTTTACTTTATTAATGTGTTACTAGAATGTTTAAAATGATATATGTGGCAGGACCAGCAGGTGGTGTGGTTAAGGCTCTGGATTCCTAGATGGCCTCCAACGATTTGAGTCCTGGACCCAGTGGCTTGAAAATCATGCCAGGTGCATGTGTGTGCGTGCTGAGAATCCCAAGAGGAGAATGGAGAAGGGATTGCAGTGTGGCCATTCCCCTTAGTGGGTGGTCTTTCTCTCTCTCTGTCTCTCTCTCTCCAGTGAGTACACGTGCCCTATGGTAAAAACTTTAAAAACAATATGGTATCTAGTTATAGGCTATACAGTGGTGAACACGATGTTTTTTGACCTCATAAAATTAACTATCTCTTGGGTAGAACAGAGGTAATAAGTAAAATAATTGTACACCATGCCAGAAAGTGTGGATATGTTGAAGGGGATTATATTAGACAAGATTCTTCCCCTGCACCTTCCTTCCAACCAGCAGGAAGAGGGCTAGGGGAAGCCAGGAGCCCCTTCCCTCTAGGGTAGGATTTCTCTACCCTGACGCTATTCTCATTTGGGACTGGATAATTCCTGTGTGTGTGTGTGGGGGGACTGTCCTGTGCATTGCTGGGTGTTTAGCATCATCCCTGGCTTCTGCCCACTAGGTGCCAGGAGCATACGCCAGTTGTGACAACCAAAAATGTCTCCAGACATTGCCAAATGTCCCCTCCCCAGGGAGTGTGCTACTTACCCCCAGCTGAGAACCGCAGCGGTAAGGATACTACCTAGAAATTGCCCACCACACTGCTCACATCCCACTGATGGCCAGAACTGCATCACTCGGTCACTCTAAAGGTAAAGAAGTCTTGGTAAAGAAGTCTTGGGGTGATCCGTCTCTCAGTTTACTATATGCTCAGCTAAAAGTTAGCTGAAGAAGGGGACAAAAACCTAGCGGGTTCTTTCATACCCTGGTTGTTACAGGGAAGGGAAGTTTGCAGCAGATTGAGGAGGTGGCCCTATTCTTCTCAACTTCCAGGCTGATTTGGTCATTATCAATTTTAACTCACTTGCAGGAAAATCCGGGTGGTGGGAAACAAATACCCCGTGCATAAATAGTGACGATCCTAATTTGCAGAGGAAAAGATGAGCGCTTACCTTAGAGGGCAAACGAAGGCGAAATGGAGGCGAGCGGAGGCTGGGGTTTTTCTTGTGTTTTAGCGCCATCTGGTGGACATTTATAAATACCATCTTCCTCCCCATCTTACCTGATACTTCATTTGTCTGAGGCATAAACTTCAAATTATAAATGACCCTTCAGCAGATGATAGCAAATTTTTGAAGGGTCCTTTAGATGAGAAACTATTTGAAGCATGTTGTCACCCTCTGTGCCATCTATTGACATTTGAGGCTGGATAATTCTTCATCTGAGAAACTGCCCTGTGCATTCATTGTGGGATATTTATTACTAAAAGGATCTACCTACTGGAGGCCCATCCCTCACCCCCGTTTGTGACAACCAGAAACATCTCCAGATATTGCCAAATGCCCCTGGGACGGGAGGGTGGGGGACGTCGCCTTCAGTTGACAACCAGTCCTTCAAACGGTGTCTGAATTCCCACGACCTGGGAGCTGTGCGACACTGACCTATGTGGCCTGGACACCTCCCTGGACATGCCACATGCGTGCGTGTCTGTGGTCTGGGCTGGCCGGAGTTGGGAGTGGATCACAGTGTGAGGACCCTCTTGGAGGTGCTGTCTCTCTGTCCCTCTCATGGAAGAAAGAAAGAAACACAGCTCACCATCTTTGATGGCTGTGTACCGCAGAGGTCTCACACCACCGCTGAGTCCTGGGAGTGGGAGAGGAATTGGGGGGCGGAGCGGTGCTAGGGAAGTGAGGCTCTGGGTGCTGCAGGACACGTCCACTTTGTTCCACTTTGGAAAACTCTGCAGTTAGAGGTCTTTTTGGAGAGCTCTTTTTTTTTTTTTAAGGTTTTTGCCCTAGGGCATGTGCGTTCACTGGAGAGAGACAGTGAGGGGAAAAGTGAGAAATCACCCCTCTGCCGCTTTTCTCCCAGCGTCCCTTCTAGTACACCTGTCTCGCTGACGTCACTGCAGCCCGCCCCAGTCTCCTATCTGCTATGATCTGGCCTCTCTGCAGTGTTCGATGCTATGCATTACATCTTCCCTCCCCAGGCTGCAAAGATAACCTGTGTGCGCGTAATACGAGAAACAAAACACAAGAAGAAAACAAAGAACAAAAACACGCATCTTGGAAGAGCCAGGCACTTGAGCGCAAAGGAAAACAAGAATCACTTGCAACGTTAAGCTTTAAAATAGTCCCTCTTCTTAAAAAAAAGAATGATTTCAGGATCAACACCTGTGAAAAGGGAAAGGAGGGATCAGGATTGGGCAAGACAGCGTTTCAAAACTGACTTATCCATGTTGGGGACTGGGCAATGCGTGGCGGTGGGGCCTTGAGTATAGGATGTTTAGCGGCGTCCCTGGCGAGTAGCGCACACCTCCTCCCCGGACAGTTGTAATGATCACACCGTCTCCGGACATGGGCAAAGGGCCCAAGGTGAGGGGAGTGGGAATGTGTAGCGAATTGGCCCCCGTTGAAAGTCACTGCTGTAGAGAGGCCGATGGATGTGTGCCGAACAGCCTCAGCGGACCCCTGAACCTCAGCGGACCCCCTCAGGAACCCCCATCCCAGGGTTCATGACATGTATTACCGTACAATAGTTAATTTGCTTCTTACCATCTTCCACTCAATGATAAGATTCCAGAGAATTGGGACCACACCTTGTTGGGTTGTGTATCACCAAAATTCAGTGCACTACATGGGAATAAATAGTGGTGAAATGAAATAATAAAATGGGACAAGCCTTGTGATTTTTTTTTTATCTGTGCATACTTATTGAGATGCATTTTATTGAGATGTGGGAAACTACCAAGAAATGAATCCATAGTTATATTACTACACATAATTGTGAGTTCTTTTTTTTTTTTTTGAGGAGAGTCACTCAGCTGATAATAATAGAAAGTACCAAACTAATCTTTAAGAAGCTTTCGAATCTGTCAATGAGATTCTTTATCAGTAACTTCAAAAGAGGATTAGGATATTGGTGTGGGATAGAAACAACTATTTTCTAAAATCTTAGTCAGAATTCAAATATTGAAAACGTTTTCTTTGAAAGATATGACTGTCAAACACTGGACCGTGTCTATGTACAGCCTTACAAAATAGTACCCATTTCATCCAGCAGATGGCACATTGCATTGCAGACATAGCTATTGACAGAGAAATACATACTTTTCTTTTTTTTTAAGTTTTGTCAGAGGGCTGTTGTACTTGATTGTGTGGTAGGGAGGAGAGAAAGCACCCCCTATAGGGCCTGGTCAAGTCTCAATATCTTCTCCTCCATTTCTTCCTCCTTTCAGGATCTGAGGCAAGCACAAGCCCCCTACATGATTTTCAAGCTACTCAAGTCTGGGACTTGAACTGTGTGGTCAGCCAAGGGGACCCAGTTGCTTTAACCACTTCACAGTTTGGCCTGATAGAGAAATTCTGTTTTCGTTTTTAAAAATAATTATTTTATTTAACTTTATTTATTTAAATTTGACGAGAGAGACAGAGTGAGAGAGAGAGAGGGAAAGTGAGAAAGCAAGCCGTCAGGTCTGGGACTTGAACCAAGGTTGGCCATGTGGGAATCCAACACCCTTAATCACCACGCCACCTGTCAGCCCCTGAGAAATACTTTGAAAGAGGAAGTGCATTAATTTCTCAGCCATACACTATAGCGACATATGTCGCTCACATGTGAATGAGTCTAACACTGCATCTAAATTTCTATAATGTATTGTTTGTAGACAATATTTTTATTATGTCTTACACTTACAACTCTATTCTTTCACATGGCTTTTTTCTTTTTTTGAGAAGTTTTTGCTATAGGGCGCGTGCACTCGCCAGACAGAGACAGACAGAGACAGAGAGCGAGAAATCACATCCCAGGGGGGATGGCCATGCTGCAATCCCTTCTCCTCCATTCTCCTCTCGGGATCTTGGGCATGCGCATACATGCCCAGCATGAGTTTTAAGCCACCGGGTCCAGGATGCGAACCGTGGTCCGACTACATGGGAGTCCAGCGACATAGCCGTTACACTAACTGCTGGTCCCATTCATGTGGCTTTTTAAGTTATTTAAACAAGCTCACAACTAGGTTAATCTTAATCTCTAAGTAATACTGTTAATTTCAACTAGCTACAACCATTTGATCCCAATAACATGTAAAGTAAGGTTTTTTAAGAGTAGAATGTCACATATGGTGTTTTCTGTCTTCGCAAGGTATTTTACGGGTCATGACGCAGAAGGAAAGCACGCTTAGGTATACTGTAAGAATCACTCTTATAGGTCGAGAGAAATTGGGTTAGCCCCCTCCCTGATACTGTCAGATTTTTCTTGGCATGGATATTGTACAGGATGAAGCCCTCCCTGTTCTGGGGATGGAAGATCTGGCTTGATCCCTCACTGGTTGTGTCACTGTCTCAGAGCCTCTCTATCTTCATCTGTTGGGAGATGGACAATGACGCTCACCGAGCCTGCTTCGCAGATGAACAATGCGAGTCCATGGTGGACGAACCGTGGACCTCTGCTCATCAGATGTGTGGCCCATCATGTGTGGCGCGGGCCCCAGCACAGGAGTAACAGAGGCCAGCACAGGAGTAACAGAGGCAGCAGCCGCCATTGTGCAGTGTCTGCCTGACGGTGGTCACACTCGCTAGTTTGCCCTGCGAAGGGTCTGAAGGAATCTGCAGCTGCTTGGGCAATTTAGGGTGTTGGGAGAAGCTGGCTTTAAGTGAGAGGCTCCTCTGGGGATGAGGGCCTTGATTAGTATTCAGGGCTTCTTCTTACTACGCTCTTGGTCACTGTTCACATAGATTTCTTATTTCACTTTAGATATATATATATATATTTTTCTTTTTTTGGAGAGGTTTCTTTTTTACTATAGGGTGCGTGCGCTCTCCAGAAAGACAGAGAGAGACAGAGAGACAGAAAGCAAGAAATCACCCCCCGGGGGGATGGCCGCGCCGCAATCCCTTCTCCTCCATTCTCCTCTCCGGATCTTGGGCATGCATGCGCAGCGTGAGTTTAAGCCACCGGGTCCAAAATTCGAACCACGGTCGACTACATGGGAGTCCGGCGACATAGCCATTATGCCAACTGCTGGTCCCATCAGCCAGAAATCTTTCTAAAATATACTATGTACTTTCTTGCCTTCTGCAATAGTTTGTGGAACACATTTTTTCCCCTTTTCTTTCTATCTCAGGCTAAACACAGTGAACGTCAACTTCTCTCACACTGGAATATGAGGATGTCCTTATGTGCACTTCAAGTATGGGGCTGCTTGCCTCTATATGGTATGATCAAATCTCCCTGCTTTTTGGTCTTGCTTTTACAAGGTGGGATTTTTTTTTTTGTTTCATTTCATTTTTGTTTTTGTTTTTGCTTGCTCTTTTTCTATCAGTGGGTGAGGTGTTCTGTTCGTGGTTGTCAGCATCCCAGTCATTGGCAGTCTTACTTTCCTAGCCTCCTGACACATTAGCTGTGTCTCACGTGCTCCGTCAGAGAATCACACATATGAGTTGTTAGACTTGTACGCAGAGCTCTCCAAAGGCCGTTCTACCTTATGTAAGTGTCCGGGTGGTGGTGAAGTGGCGATATCTGTTCTGGTTGCTCAGAGGTACTTTGGCTTACTTCGCAGCTCCTGGCTGTTTCCTGGGTACGTTGGGGGTCTCAGGGAAATGACCGGTGCACGAGGGACGCATTGCTGCGGGGAAAGCAGAATATTGGCTCTTGGAAAAAAAGCATAGAAGCAGTAAATCCAGTCAACGCTAACAAATCAATGGAACCTGAAAGCAGAGTCAAGCAATCAATAGTTATGAAAAAACCCATGCTTGCATCTACTCCATTCTCTTTCCTTGTCACTTTATCCTTTCCATTCACAGACTTCCTCCTGGTACAAATTTGCCTCCAGTTAAGAAGTGAACAATGAGGGACCAGCAGATGGCATAATGGTTACATCACTGGATTCCCACGTAGATGACCACAGTTCAAGTCCTGGACCTGGAGGCTTACAACTCACACTGGGGGACCAGCAGCTGGTGTAATGGCTATGTCGCTGGACTCCCATGTAGTTGACCACAGTTCGCGTTCCGGACCCGGTGGCTTAAATTCATGCCGGGCACATGTGCGTATGTGCCCAAGATCCTGAGGGGAGAATGGAGGAGAAGGGATTGCAGCATGGCCATCCCCCTGGGGGGTGATTTCTCACTTTCTGTCTCTCTGTCTCCCTGGTGAGTGCACGCACCCTATAGCAAAAACCTCTACAAACAAAACAAAACAAAACAAAACAAAAAACTCACACTGGGTGCATGTGTGTGCGTGCCCAAAATCCTGAGAGGAAACAGGAGGAGAAGAGATTGTGGCATGGTCATTTCCCCTGGGGTGGGGGGAGGGATTTCTTGCTTTCTGTCTCTCTGGCGAGCACACTTTCCCTTCTACAGCAAAAACTCTCTCTCTCAAAAAAAAAACAAAACAAAAAAAAAACAAGAAAGAAATGGACAATGAAGGAAAGACAGAAATGATACAAAATAGATTGGGAGAATAATTTATGCAATTCAAGGGTCTTTTTCTTTAGTCAATCAATAAACAGCACATATATTGAACATATAAAGTATATTTTGAACAGATAAAGTAGGTTGCTACATGTTGTGGAGATTCAAAATAAGTGTGCATTTATGCTTTCTACCTCCCCCCCCCAAAAAAAAAATTAACTGTAAGAGTAGAGAGGACCATTTGTCCAATTAAAATTGAATTATTTTGGTGGAAGCCAGTG
>NW_006210084.1:427300-431545 GCF_000334495.1 Tupaia belangeri chinensis | reverse complement strand
GCTGAGCGTGTGTGTGTGTGTGTGTGTGTGTGTGTGTGTGTGTTTGTGCCCAAAGTCCCAAGAGGAAAATGGAGGAGAAGGGGCTGTATCACCACCGGCCATTCCCCTGGGGAGTGCTTTCTCACACTCTCTGTCTCTCCCTCCAGTGAGCACATGCACCGTATAGCAAATTTTAAAAAAGAAAAGAAAAGAAAAGAAACTGATGCATCTACTGGCATCTGGATTATTCATAGTGGTAGAGAGAAAGCTAACTTTCAGAAAAATCACCAAATTATACACGCTGAAACAATTCAAAATAAAGTGTTTAGAGCCACTTCAAATCACTTTTTATCCAATATTTAAAAAAAGTCTTCCATTATACTTTTACAATGTTATGAACAATGATTTCATAATCGACATCATTTCCATCTTTTTTGTTCATTTTCTGTTGGAAATGATGGAAGACAAGGTGATCCAAAAACTAGGAACTTGCAAATACTTTCTGGCTATAGGGTGCTATGAATATCTACAAATTTGGTGATCAGAAACGGAATGAATGTTGAGAATGATGTACTCAATTTATTAAGTATCCATTTGTTTTTCTTTAAACTAAAAATATATAAGCACTTAATATGCATAATTGATAAGATTCAAAGAAATGAAGTACTAGTTTAATGTTTTATAGCAGTAGTTTTCAGGCTCGGATTCATATTAGAGGCACTTAGAGAACTTTTAAAAACCTCAGACTCAAGCCACATCGCAGACCAATTAAATTAGAATCTCTTGGGGATGGGACCCAGATACCAGCGTTTTCAAAGCTCACTAGGTGGTTCTAAGGTGTAGTTGAGTTTGGGAAAAACTGCGTTATAACATCCCTGCCTACTTCCAGTTAAGCTTAAGTTCTTTGGGGATGCTTTAATTATCCTTAACAGTCTTTTCTTTAAGGGTCTTTAGGGACTGTTTCTGTTTCTTTTGCTTTATTTAAATAAAATAAACAAATAAGAACAAATCATTTCAAAAGAATAATCTTATTTGTTTTCTTTTACTTTTCTGCCATACTGATCAATACTCTTCAAATTTCTCTGCATTCTTGCTAACAATTGTTATTAGCTATATATTTGATTCTAGCCATCTTAGGGGGCTTGGGAAGTGGCATATTAGTGAGGTCTTGACTGCATTTTAAAAATAATTAATTAATGAATAATTATTATTTTAAAATTTGCTATAGGTCAAATGAGAGAGAGAGAGAGAGAGAGAGAGAGAGAAAGTAAGAAAGCAATGTGCCAGGTCTGGGACTTGAACTACAGTTGGACATGTGAGAGTCCAGCGCCCCAACCATCAAGCCATGTGCCAATCCCTGCATGTTGTTTTTAAAATGTATTATTTGATATACATTTTCCAAAGTTACTATTCATCTTCCATAATCGACATTTAAAATGGCTTCAAATATTCCTTCAAATGACTATATCATAACTTACTGAACCATTCTTCTATCTATAAGCATTTAAATTGTCTCCAAATTTTTACCATTATAAGTAGATGTTTCTATCTTTAGATTATTTTATTAGGCTGCATTCATGATTCATTTTGAAATAATTCTTGAGCCATGGAGACTGCATACAGGAAAACACAGTAGAAGATTTTGTGTGATAGAGAAACCATTATGTAATGAATTAATATTTATCATCAAAGGTTTAAACAGGCAAAACACTCCCAATAAAGAGAAGGATTCCAACCAAGTCAGAAACACTAGTTTGGCTACCTAATTTATCTTTGAACAGAGTTGAAAAACTTCCCCAGAACCTTGGCTTAAATAAAACTGAGCTTGGGTGTGTCTCAATGTTCACTATTGAATTTACTATCTAGAAACAGATCATTATTGTATAAAGAACAGGGAATATAAACAAAAGGATGGAAAGAAAAATTCCCCCTTCCTGGGGGAATAATCATTGCCACTTTCTGAAGCATCCCTGGACAAGCACATTTGAATCATGAACATGTCTGAAGTACCTCTACTGACTGAGCCTGAGGAAAGCCACCCACAGGCAGTTTTCATAAATGCCTGAGAGACGGAAACTTCTGGGGTTTCTCCAAGGAAGCTTCCCCTGGAGAAAAGCGACATTTTCCATTTCCTTTGGTCTTCTGGTTAGTTTAAATGCATTTAAAAGCAAAATTTACACGAATATATGGAAGAAAGTTTCAGTGTTCTCTTCTACTTACTTCAGAAAATTGATTTAAAATTGGAGTGACATCAATTCCCAGTGCTTTAATTAGACAGCTTGTAGGGTCCATCTTCTGTTAATTTCAACAATTTCCCTGTGTTTTACTGCTTTTGTATGCAAAGATGTACCACTGAGCTAATTTGATTGTCACAGAAGAGACTTTTATCGACTGTAAGAAAACAAGGCTTTTAAACAAAATCTTTGATCGTCAAATTATGTATACAGGACTACTTCTACATGTTTATTATTCACATTCAAACATTTACTGAGCACCAACTGTACATGAAGCAAGATGCTGGGACTATGGACTCAATCACAAAATGGATTGAATGCTAGGGAAAAAGAAGCCTATTCTTGTGGAAGAAAAACTATATTCGGAAGAGAAAAAGGTCCATTGCATAGGGATTCTCAAACTGAAGAGTTTTCTTTTAAATTTTGCCAGAGGGCATGTGCTCTTGCTGGAAAGAGAAGAGAGACAGAGAGAGAGGGAGAGGGTGAAAGCACCTCCCCCTCCCCCCCATGGGGAATGGTCACAGCACAATCCCTTTTTCTCCATCTCTCCCTCCTTTTGGGATCTGGGCATGCACGCACATATGCTCTGTGTGTTTCTCAAGCCACTAGGTCCAGGACTTGAACCTTAGTTGGCCATGTGGGATCCAACTGCCTGCACCATCAGACCACTGGATGGCCATCAAACTGAATATTTTCTGGACTCCAGCTTTATTTCAGAGAACAGAAACAAAATCCAGATGTTGGAACAAACAAGGTTTCTTAAGTAAGATCCCTAAAGCATAGGCAACAATTCTGAAAATAGACAAGTGGGATTATATCAAGCTAAAAAGCTTCTGCATAGCAAAGGAAACATAATTAGAGTGAAGAGACAACCTTCAGAATGGGAGAAAATATTTGTAAGCTATGCTTCAGATAAGGGATTGATAACCAGAATAAATAAGGAACTCAAGAAAAAAAATAGGGAACTCAAGCATCTCACCCACAAAAAATGAATAACCCAGTATAAAAATGGGCAGATGAGTTTAGCGGATGACTAAGGAAGACATATGAACAGCCAAAATGCATATTAAAAATGTTCAATATCTCTTACCATAAGGGAAATGCAGATTAAAACCACAATTAGATACTACTTAACCCCAATTAGAATAGCTTTGATCAAGAAAAATCAAGAATGAGTGCTGACAAAGCTGTTGGGAAAAAGCAGCCCTCCAACACTGCTGGTGGGATTGCAAATTGGCACAGTTACTGTGGAAAATAATATGGAGGTTCCTCAAAACCTACAAATAGAACTATCATATGACCCAGTAATACCACTCCTGGGTATTTACCCAAAGGATAGAAAAACTATTGGAAAGATGCTTGTACGTCCCTGTTCATTGCATTCACAATTGCTGAGACACAGAAGCAACCCAAGTGCCCAAGAACTGATGACCAAATTGAACAAATGTGGCACATGTACACCATGGACTATTACTCAGCTATAAGGAACAATGAAATCCTGTCATTTGATACAAAGTGGATGAATATAGAAGAATTAATGCTAAGCAAAGTAAGACAAACTATGAAAGACAAATATTGTATACCCCCCCCCCCCAATATATACAAATGGTCTGCATTCTATGGCAGAAATGGAAAGATCTGAACATATAATAGACAGACAAATGTAGATACCAGAGACTGTATGGGAGTGGGGTGGATAGTAGAGGGTGGGGTAGCAGGAGGCTCAGGGAAGAAATACTTAACAGACATAAGAATGTAAAGTTCTTGGTTGAAAATGATAATATCCTTGATTTGATTATAACCTATGTGCATACTTTGGAAAACCATATTGTGTCAATATAGAGATATAGAGATGTGAAACAAATGTGAATAAGAAATCATAAAAAAAATATATCCCAAACATGATGGAGATGGAGGCACCCAATGCCAGGTCTGAGGGCCCAAGGTATAAGACAGAGAGGCAGATTGATCTTACCTTGTGATTTTGCCCTGGTCCCTGAATGACAGAAAGTACTCTCAGACACTTGTTTTC
>NW_006210084.1:426452-427150 GCF_000334495.1 Tupaia belangeri chinensis | reverse complement strand
AATGGAGGAGAAGGGATTGCGGCGTGACCATCCCCCCTGGGGGGTGATTTCTCGCTTTCTGTCTCTATGTCTCTCTCTGTCTGTCTGGTGAGCGCACGCGCCCTGTAGCAAAAACCTCTCAAAAAAAAAAATTCTTTCCCTTTTGGAATCTCTTTTTTTTCATTTATCTATTTATCAAGAGAGGGGAGAGAGAGAGACAGAGGTACCTCCAACGGTATTGTACCATACCTTGATTGCCCCCAGCCTTCTAACCAGCCAGGATGATGAGTGCACTCATGGGCTCACCCAGTGTGCTCAAGTCAACCAGAGATCTGAATCTGGGACTCCCACAAGGCTCCAGTATATCTTGGCAGTGCTCCACCATCTGGGACCCCATCAATGGGCCTCTCTATGGATCTCTTGTATCTTTTAAGGAAAATGCAGCTCTACTCCAAGTCCCCAAATTGTGAGTCAGTTGGTGGGTAAGGAGTCTATTTTCACAGTTTCCCCAGCTAGCACTTCTGCACAGCCAGCTTAGAGAACCCATATAGTGCAATCGTTCCAGCCAGGATAGTGGTGTCTGATCTCCTCTGCTGCACGTCAGAATCATCTGAAGAGGGTTAAAAATGTCGATGCCTGGGACCAGCAGTTGACATAATGACTGTCACTGGAATCCCATGTAGTCGACCACGGTTTGAGTCCTGGACCCAGCGGCTTAA
>NW_006210084.1:423374-426209 GCF_000334495.1 Tupaia belangeri chinensis | reverse complement strand
GATCGTGGGGGGGGGGTGATTTCTTGCTTTCTGTCTGTCTGTCTCTGGCGAGTGCACACGCCCTATAGCAAAAACCTTTCCAAAAAAAAAAAAAAATGCCAGTGCCTGAGTCCCATCCCTACAGATTCTGATGTCATTGGTTTCCTGTGAGCCTGAGCATCCAGATTTTTCTTTTTTTTTTTCTTTTTTTGTTTTAAGAGGTTTTTGCTATAGGGCGTGTGTGCTCACCAGAAAGACAGAGAGAGACAGAGAGACAGAAAGTGAGAAATCACCCCCCAGGGGCGATGGTCACACCACAATCCCTTCTCCTCCATTCTCCTCTTGGGATCCTGGGCACACACACACACGCGCACAGTGTGAGTTTAAGCCACTGGGTCCAGGACTCAAACTGCAGTCAGCTACATGGGAGTCCAGCGACATAGTCATTATACTAACTGCTGGTCCCAATATCCAGAGTTTTCTAAGCTCCCGGGTGACCACTGGGCACTGGAGAGCAGGATAAACCACCACTCTCTAAAAGACCTACTGCTTCTGCAAAGTTCATAAAGCTACCAGTGCCTTGAAAATGAAATGAGGCCTGTGTTTGGGAGGATAAGCAGTCTCCATAGGGCTCTAGGGGGGTAAAAACATAGGCAGAGTAAGGTCTGAGGATTCCTTCACCTGAAGGCAAGCTATTTGTGCAGAGCGAGAGGTGGCCTTTATACAGGCAACAGACAATATCAGCTGATTTGTTCAGACCCTAATTGTAGCTGCGCTGTGTGTTTCTTCTTATTTATAAATGGTACAGCAGATGGCAGTCCAACATAAAAAGAATGAGATGAATATGCCACCATCTCCAGTGGTGGCACAGAGGCTAAGAGATAGCAGAGTCTGGGAAGCACACAGGATCTGCAGAAACACCACTGTCCGATAGAATGTTCTGGGCTGGTAGAATTGTTCTACATCTGTGCTTTCCAGTATTTTAGCCACAAGCCACATGAGCTCTTGAGCACGTGAGGAACTTGTTTTCATTTTTGTTTCATTTTAATTCAGTACAATTTAAAGTTGGGTAGCTACGTGAGGTCAGTGGCTTCTGTATTCGATAGTGAAGATCTTGAAAAACTTTGACTCTGTCACGTACAGGTAAATTTATAGACTTCTCCAAGCCTTGATTCCTTCATCTGTATTTCTTATGTGCTGGCACCAGAATTCCTGTTAGGCACAAAAATGCCTTTGTTTGTGAACATACTTGATGGGCAATCTGGCCATCAAAATAAAGCCCTCAGAGAAGGATCTGGAAAGGAAATACAGAAAACAGGAAGGGCCAAGTCATTTTCTATAATAGCATAAGAAAAATGATTTATTTATTGTTGGCCCTGAGAATGAGTAAGGGAAGGAGGGGAAGGAAGAGCCAGGGGGAAAGGCTTGGGGCTACCTGGAAGAGCTAATCTCAGTTCTAAGTTACCTGTGTCACTGTATTGTAAACTCACTTGGTGTTTCCAAACCTTTGGCAAAATTTGCTGAAAACACAAATGACTTGGTTGGATTACAATTGTATGTTTGTGTGTGAAATAAGTAAAGGGATTGGGCCCAGTGCTTACACAGTAGAATTGAATGGAAAAGGGCAAACATGGAGCGATTGGTTGATAAATGAAACTCATTCAGTGAAAGCGAGTGCTCAGAGGCCCAGGAAATGATGAGAAAGTAAGCCTGTAAGGAAGCTATAGCTAGCATTGGCTTGTCATAAAATGAGGGTTTGCACCAAGCTTATAGAGATCACTAAGGGAAAAGTCCTCACAGCTGAGTTGTGTTATATGCGTGATGGTTAGTTTGGAGTGTCAATTTGACTGGACTAAGGAATACCTAGAAACCTGATAAAATATTATTCTGGGTGTGTCCAAGGAGGTGTTTTCAAGAGAGATTAACATGGGAGTCTGCTTATGCAAGAAGTGGAAGATGTGCCCTCAGTGTGGGTAGGCATGATCCAATCAAGGAGGGGCCTGGAGAGAAAATATACAGAAGATGAATGGATCTCTTTGGAGAGATAGTAAGATATCTTTTTTCTGTTGCCTTGGACTTCAGAACTCAAGGTGCACTTGCCTTCAGACTCCAGGATTTACACTAGCGGTCAGTCCCCTGCATTCTCAGGCTTTCAGCCTTAGACTGCGAGTTGCATCATTAGCTTTCCTGCTCTGAGGCCTTTGGATTTGGGTCTCCAGTTTGCAGGTGGCCTGTTGTGGTACTTCTCGGCTGCCATAGTTACATGGGCTGATTCTCCCAATAAGTCCCCCTTATATGTCTATGCATAGCCTACTAGTTCTGTATCCTAAGAGAATCCTTACTAGTACAATACATAAATTGGAGATACTACTTGTAAAGTAATTGCACATGATAAAAGCTTAATAAATGATAACCATGCTTTAGTTTCATCATTTTTAAAATGAATGAAATATTCTCCCTGGGTCAGCCAGTGGTGTGGTGGTTAAGGAGGCTGGATCCCACATGGCTGATTGTGTGGTTTGAGTCCTAGATCTGGCAGCTTGAAAAACACGTTGGGCAAGTGTACATGTTTGCCCAAAATCCTGACAGGAGGAAGAAATGGAGGAGAAGATATTGAGGTGTGACCATTCCCCATGGGGATGCTTTTTCACTTCCTCTCTCTTTCTCTCTGAGTCTCTTTGTCGAATGCATGTGTCCTCTGGCAATTAAAACCAAAATGTTTCATTCATCCCTAAATAAAACAAAACACAATTACTACCTCACCTGCACTTCAGCTATGTTGCCAATAGGTGGTGGTTGGTGGTGATGGTGGATGGCCCCAGCCACTTATTAGCATAGGTGGCTAACTGAAAGAGT
>NW_006210084.1:413995-423359 GCF_000334495.1 Tupaia belangeri chinensis | reverse complement strand
AGATAAATGTGCCTTTTACCCCTCAAAATGTGTTTCTTATTAAAAGGGCTTAGTAAAAAGCACCATGGCATAATTTATCAAATTTTTTATTTGTATTTTCAGCCTGCATTTCTATGCAGGTGATGGAGAGCTGCAGTGGGATCCTTGCAAATTTTGGCACTATTTTATGATTCGAGGCCTGGGGAATCTTGTATTTTCCAGTATGCTTAGCGTTTTAATGAGGGGGCTCAGGTGTCCTGAATAAAGACAATTGCTTTCCCCACTTCTGAAACCCCACCAGCAGAATGATAATCCAGGAAAAGCTGTGTCCCACGCTGATGACTATAGAAAAACTTCATTTTGTAGTCATTTCATTTCAGCTGTTTACTCTTCATGGTGAATAATAAACACGGGCATAAACTGTAAAGAGATATTTTCTTTTCCAGGAGATAGAATTGCCTAGAAAACTCTGGAATTAAAAAAAAAAAAAAGGCAACAAGCAGAATATAAATCTTGGCAGACTTGGTAACTAAGGCTTGAAATCTTTATCTACTCTAAGTGGTGAGAGTTGCCAAAGAGTGTATTAGGAAAAGCACCCCAGTTTGTCTCTGAATAGAAAGGGTGTTTATCACTCAGTATTATGTATGAAGAGTTCTCTTACAGCACACCCTGTCAAGCGCTTTTGTTTTATTATGTTTGTAAATCATAGACTATGTTTGACAGACAAAGTGATGGTGAGCTCTTGTGTGCAGTAAAAAGTTGCCATTAGTGTCAGTGTTTTCTTCCTACAGCTTTACCAGAGCTCCCATGAGGAAAAGAGTAGTGGATGTGGAGAGCCCATGCTGAAGAATGGGAAAACATCTGAAAGGTGCATAGGGCTTTCAATTTTTGGTGTGGGGGAATAGATATTAGAAATAGTTTTTGAATATCCCGAAGGTTAATATGTTAGTTAAGGTAGGTCCAGAAGACAGAAATCGCACAAGTTTCTTCTCTCAGTGGAATAATTTGTGAAGTTCTGAATTTTCACAAAGGTCACTCAATATTTTCTTGCTACCTCCATGGTAGTGCAAACCAGACTGTCATCATGATCTTATACGAAAACTGAAGTTAGGTATTTTAGCAGTTTATATGATTCAGAAACAAAGGCAATGAGAAGTTTATTTGAAAAGCTATGCATGGGTCTGGCAGGTGGAATGGTGGTTAAGGTGATGGATTTCCACATTGCCAACTGGGGTTTGAGTCCCAGACCTGGTGGCTTGCTTTCTTACTTTCCCTATCTCTTTATGTCTCTCTCTGGTCAAATAAAATAATAATAATAAATAACATTTAAATAAATAATTATAAAAAAAGAAAAGCTATGCATGAACTTGAAAAATAATTGCAGAAGAAAAATTTTAATTTCAAGAGGATTTCAAAAGTTTGAGGAAAAATGAAATTAAAGTACAAAATTTATTTCGATGTGACAAGTTAAAAGCCATGCAGTTATTTCACAATACATATATATATATATATCAAGCTCATGAAAAATGTATATTATGAAATAACTATACACACACACACACACATATATATCCTTAATTTACTTATTATGTTTATTTACTAATTTCTTGAGAGAGAGTACATAAGTAAGTGGACCTCCATCAAAGGCCCAAGGCTAGGATCCGCCCCCAGCTTTCACCCAGTCCTGGATCATGGGTGTACTCAGGGATATTGCTGGACTTGAACTGGGAACTTTCCCATGGGGATTGCCTTGCAGAGTATGTGTTCTACTGCTGAGGCACATCTGGCCCCTCCATGAGCTTTCTGAAGATCCCATGTACATAGGCGAATGTTTGAGCTAAATTGTTACATGAAAGCAAGTTACCAAACAGTGCACAGAGAGGAATTCCCATTTTAGTTATGAAAGAGTTGCTTGGATTGAACCAATCTTCCTACATACACAAATTGTAAATTCTGGACATGATATTAACAAAATAAATATTTGAAGTCAAAGAGAGTGACAAAAAGAAGGCAGAACTTGGATGTGATCTTGAAAGAAGGGAACTGCATTGGGCAAAATCCAAGTTTATATAGCTTTTCCCTGAAGGCATTCTTCAGTCTAGGCTAAAACTCAAGCAGAAAGCTGACATGATATGGTTAGAGGTGTCAGAGGATCGAGTTAGGAGATGCGAGAGTGACTATTATTTGAATGGTAAAATCTTAGAAAGAAGGAAGTCACAGAGGTGTCTGTTTATAATCTCCCATTAAATTCTATATGTGTACCTCATAGATGCATATAAATCTGCATGTAATCTCCCTTTAAATGGCTGGCTGATCCTTGAATTGAACTTCCACCAAGGAGAATTTAAAGAAACTAGTGAACACAACAGCTGTGAGGCTGAAAAATGCGATCAGGGATTTAAGTCCCTGCCCACTACAAGAAAGATTTTGGAATTTGAGTCCTGCCGAATTATGGGGGCTTGGTAAGTACTTTGGGTTTTCCTTTGAAGCCCTAGAAAGACTATTTTTAGGATGTTAAAGCTTTACCACAGGACTAAGAGATTAACTGTAAGACGAAGGGTAAATCAAAACAGAGCCACTCTGACAAAACATGAAACCAAGCCTCCACAAATTCAAAGTTAACAGCCAGGAATTTAATTGCATGGTAAAACAAAAACCAATCATAGTTTATAAAGAGCCTCTCTAAAGCATATCACTCACAATGCCCAATATATATTTAAAAATTACAAGAAATGCAAAAAAGCAGAGATATATGACCTAAGGCCAAGAAAGAAACCAGTGAATAGAAACAGCCAATTCACGTACAGAAACTTAGAAAGAGCTTTGTGATCACCCCAAATAACTTAAATGAGAAAAATATCAGAATAAGTAAACAGATGGGGAACTAAAGCAGAGAAATAAAACTTTAAAAAGAATGAAATGATAAAACTATAAAATACAATAACAGAAATGAAACAATTCACTGGATGGGCTTAACAGCAGCTTGGAATTGGCAAGAAAAAAGATGGATGAATCCTAAAGACAAATCAATAGAAATGATCCAAATTGAAGAACAGGAAGGAAAGGATATTAAAAAAAGAAGAGCTCTCAGTGGCAGGTGGGAGAATATCAAGTGATCTTTCCATATTTGTGATTAGTGACTGAGAAGAACTGGAGAGAAAGAGTGGAAGAAGGGCCGGCAGATGGTGTGGTGAAGGCCCTGGATTCCCACATGGCTGACCACAGTTCGAGTTTCAGACCTGGCAGCTTGCCTTTTCACTTTCCCTGTCTTTCTCTCTCTGGTCAAATTAAAATAAATGAATAAATAATTAAGATAAAATAAAATAAAATTTTTTTTAAAAAAAGAGTGGAAGAAAAAAATGTAAGAAAGAATGGCTAAAAGTTTCCAGTGTAGAAGATCATTAACTCTTAGATCTGAGAAATTAAGTGAACATCGAGCAAGAGACATGCAAAGAAAACCATACCTAAGCACATCATAGTCAAACTGCTGAGAACCAAAGGTAAAGAGAAAATCTTAAAAGCAGCAGGTGAGGAGGAGGACACATCAGAAAACAAAGGTATGAATGAATGATGACTCACTTCTCATCAGAAATAATAAAGACATTTTCCTCATGGACTCTGACCCACAACAAGTTAGTTTTCTTTCTTTTTTTTTGGAGAGGTTTTTGCTATAGGGCGCGTGTGCTCGCCAGACAGAGAGAGACAGAGAGAGCGAGAAATCACCCCCCAGGGGGGATGGCCATGCCGCAATCCCTTCTCCTCTATTCTCCTCTCGGGATCTTGGGCACGTGCGCACACACGCCCGGTGTGAGTTTTAAGGCACCGAGTCCAGGACATGAACCGTGGTCGACTACATGTGAGTCCAGCGACATAGCCATTACGCTAACTGCTGGTCCCCACAACAAGTAAGTTTTGAAGTAAGGTACAGTCCCCCAACTTTGTCTCTCTGTTTCAAGATGGTTTTGATAATTCTTGGTCTTTGCATTAATACGTAAATTTTGGAATCAGCTAGTCCGTTTCTACCAAAAAGCCTGATAGGATTTGGCTTGGAATGATGTGGAATCTGTAGATTGATTTGAGGTCAAGGTTAATCTTTTTTCATATGGATATCCAGTCATTCCAAGATCATTTGTTTAAAAGACCATCTTTTCCTCCATTGAATTACCTTGGCATGTCATCTACAAAGACAACGTTTATATGTTTTTAAATGTATTTTTCTTGCCTAGGACAACCAGTACAATATTGAATAGAAGTTGTGAGGGCAAATATCCTTGCTTTGTTTTCAGTCTTTTTGAGTTAATTGTTTGGCTTCTCATCAATGAATATATTAGTTGTATGTCCTCTTTACCACCACTAAGTCAAAGCACCATCTTTATTTATTTATTTTTATTTATCTTTCTTTCTTTTTTTTCTTTGCTATAGAGTGCGTGCACTTGCCAGGAAGACAGAGAGAGACAGAGAGATAGAAAGCGAGAAATCACCCCCCAGGAGGATGGCCACGCCGCAATCCACGCACACGCGCCCAGCATGAGCTTAAGCCACCAGGTCCGGACCTCTAACCGCAGTCGACTACATGGGAGTCCAGCAACATAGCCATTATGCTAACTGCTGGTCCCTATTTTGATTTGTTTTTTAAGAGTGATTTTTTCTATAGGGAACGTGCACCTGCTGGAGAGACAGACAGAGAGAAAGTGAGAAATCATTCTCTAGGAGGATGGCCATACCACAATTCCTTCTTCTCCATTCTCTTCTCAGGATTTTGGGCATGCACACAGATATAACCAGGGTGTTTTAGGCCACCGGGTCCAGGACCCGAACTGTGGTTGGCCATGTGGGAGTCCCAAAACACCATCTTTATTAAGTTTCAAATTCCCCTATATTCATGAGCCTACCTGCATTGACTGGTCTTTGCCTACACTAGTACCACAATCATGATGGTTTTGTGGGTCATTTTGATATCAGGTATAATAACTTACTCTTTTCAGTTTTTATTTTTGGTTATTCTCCATTTGTTTATTCTTCTAGATAAACTTTAGAAAACTATTGATTTGTCCTATATGTTTCATTGTTGTTTTTCCTCTTTCTACCTTCTTGCTCTCTATTTAGTTAAGCAAATATTGTTCTACTATTCCATTTTAATGTCCCTATTGACTTTATATCTACACCCCTTTATATTACTTTTAGTAGTTATTCTAAACATTACAATATGCATCCTGAATGTATCAGAAACTATATATTTTATACTTACGTATGTTAGAAACCCCAAAATAATACCTTATTTGGGAGAGTCAGAAGGTGGTGCATTAGTCAAAAGTGATGCCAGGGAATCTCACAGGGGAGGGTCCCCAGTTCAAATTCAGAGACCTCTCTGAGTACACTGGACATGCACTTGCCCTTGACCCAGGGCTGGCTGAAGACTTGGAGTGGATCACAGCATAAAGACCTTGTTGGGGTGTTGTCTCTTTGTCTCTTGGGTTGAACCCACACAAAAATAGATAAAAATTGAACTCATCAGTGTGAGGCAATAAGCCTACAAGTTGTAAGAGACAGACAGGAACCCCCAACAAAGTCTTCATACTATAATCTACACCCCACCTTAGCCAACCTTAATCATGGGCAAGTGGTCTCCAAATTTGAATCCTGAATATTCATCCCTTTATCTCCTTTCTTTACTTTCTCATTCCCCAAACTCTTTCTTCTCCCCTATTCTATTTGTCAAGTCTACCACGCTCTAGCCTCTGAGAGGTAATTCCAGAGGACATTCAGAGATGTTCAAGAATGATGATTAGGATTTGGAACTCTTTGGTATGCCAGATCAAAAGTGAATAAAATATATATATTGACTTCCTTCAATGTGGACAGAATAGGACCAAATAACTTCCAAATCAGGATACTTTGAAAAATACTGTATATATTTATGGTGTACAACGTGGATATTTTGATGTGTGTATACACTGTGGAATGATTAAACCAAGCTAATTAACATATCTATCATGTTGCATCCTAATTTATTTATTTTTTGTGTGTGCTGAGAACATTTAAAAATCTACTCTCTTAACAATTTCCAAGTATACATTATTGTGAATTATAGTCACTATACTGTATAATAGATTGCTAGAACTTATTCCTCCTCTCTAAAATTTTGTATCCTTTGACTATAATATCTTCCTAATCCAACCCCACTCCAGCCCTTAAAACCAGGTTACTTTTGAGAGTAGTGAAAAAGATAATACTAACTAATTTAGTTGACACAATAGCCATTAATGGCACTATCCCAAACAACAAGTTAATTAGCCAACCTGTGTGTGTGTGATTGCTGCAGTCGTGTATGTGTTTGGGTGCCAGAGGTGGGTGAGGGAACAGGGACTAAAGAGAGGGAGAACCCAGTTAAGGCGGATTTTATCTTTGGGGGTTTAGGCCAAGTGGAAAAGTAGTCTGTTTCCATCAGGGTCCACAGTCATCATGAGTAGTGTTACCAACAGAGATTTCAGGTCACTGCTGTAGTTCCTGGTTCTCTGGATGTTGGTTAGAATGTGCTTTGGTGGACATCTCTTATTGATTTTTCTCTATGCAATCATGTATCTGTTTATGAGACATGATCTGTTTGCTTATTCATGAGAAAACTTCTCATTGATTCATTTTTTGACCTGCTCAGTGCTTCTCCGCATTACTGTTTTGCTTTGCACTAGTAACAACTGATAGCTATTGACTGACTCTAACACAATTCTGATTTGATGAGTATTTTTGCACACAATCTGCTCTTTGGTTATGCCTATAACTGGTACCATGTCTACAGAATCCAATTGGTTGTTCTTGACTTACTTTAAAGTAGTTCCTTATGTGCAAAACAGCTACAGATGGCTAGTCTGATGAGAACAGTGTTCATCAGTTTAAAAGCCCAGTCACATTTCTGAGGCTGCTTTGTGAAGGAGAAAGTTTGTTAGGGAAAATATGTAAACTCTAAAGTGGACTCTCAATGTTCAGTCATGCCTAGGAACAAATAAGGGCAATATGAGTACAATGACTTTCACTTAATTCAACCACTTGTTAGTTTGATTCGATTTGACTTGATCAAAAACCCATGAAACCAAACCATTTGTGATAAGGGCAACACAACCCCTCCTCTTTAATTTTGATAGATGTTAATTACTGCAGGCAGGAGCTATGGAGTAATTCAATTACTGGCTGTAATAACATTATCATTTAATTAATAATGCATGCCCCATATCTGAGTGAGAAGGAAGAGTGTGAAAGCTTTGGAGACCGAGTACAACAAATAATGTAATTCAGACACGGGCGACTGAAATTCAGAGAACGATTGCCAAGGGTAAATGCCTGTGGTAGCCTACACGGAATGGAAATGATGAGCCACATCCAGTGGCTTGGTGAACCATGCCCTTATTCCTTAGTGAAATGAGGTAGGATGCATCTGTGGACAATTATTAATAGAGGGTTGCCACCCTCTATTAATTGGAGATTCAGTGGAGATAATACTGATAGAATTAACGAGAGCGAACACATATGGTGCTCATTATGTGCCTGGCAATCTAACGCTTCATAAATATTTACTCTTTTGATCTCTACAATGTCCTTTTTAATCCTTCCTTGTATGGAAAGGTGTTGTCTTAGCTTAGATTCCCTCAGAAGAAGACTCATAAGAATTGGAATGCAAGCAGCTCATTTGGAAGCTGAAGGACACTCTAGGAAAGAGTAGGGAGGTGAGACAGGAGTAGAAGGGCAGCCAGCCTGCTGGGGTGGGTGCCTATGAGTGCACGAATCCAGTCCTGAGATTGTTCCTAATGTGAACATGCAATTTATCTCTCTTCCTCCTAGTGACACAGGAGGTAGAGCTCATTTTCCCCACTGCCTGGATGAGATAGGATTTGAATCCATCCAGATCCAATTCTCTTTTCTCCACATCCTCAGATCACACACTTCGGAGTATATGCATTTCTGATTCTCTAGGCCTAGGCTGGGCTTAGACATCTGCTTTTGGGGATTAAAAACATGTTTATTTTATTTTACTTATTATTATGTTTAAAGTTTGCTCTAATGCATGTGTGCTTACCAGAAAAAGAGAGAGAGAGAAAGTGAGGAAGCAAGCCACCAGGTCCAGGACTCGAACCATCAATGCCTTAACCACCATGCCACCTGCTATCCCCTCAGGGTTTCTGATATTGGTCATAGAGTTCATGTAACTATGGAAAACTCCTATTATGATATTGTGTTAAATTTGAGATTCAAGACCTTATGAGTGGCCTCTGATGGAAATGGACCATCATCATTAAGTGCAAAGAACAAAAAAGCAAGAGACATTCCATGGTGTATAATGTGGATATAAAAAGAGAAGGAAAGGAGGGACCAGCAGTTAGTGTAATGGCTATGTCGCTGGACTCCCACGTAGTTGACCGTGGTTAGAGTCCTGGACCCGGCGGCTTAAACTCACGCCAGATGCGTGTGTGTGCGTGCCCAAGATCCCAAGAGGATAATGGAGGAGAAGGGATTGTGGCGTGACCATCCCCCTGGGGGGTGATTTCTTGCTTTCTACCTCTCTGTCTCTCTCTTTCTGGCGAGCGCACAATCCCTATAGCAAAAACCTCTAAAAAAAAAAAAAGAGAGAAGGAAATAAAAGACATATTTGCTTGAATGTGCCAAGAAAACCTTTGGATATACTTAGGAAGCTAGTAACATGGGAGGGTAACTGTGTGGTTAGATTCATGGTGACAAGAAACTTGGTGTATGCAAAGTCACTTTTATAAACTTGAATTTTGAACCTTAAAAATTTAATCTGCATTCAAAAATTAAACTAGGGGCCAGCAGGTGGCATGATGGTTAAGGCTGGACTCCTACATGGTTGACCATGGTTCAAGTCCTGGATCTGGTGGCTTGCTTTCTTGCTTTCCCCCTCTCTCAATCTCTCTCTGGTGAGTGCATGTGCCCTGTAGTAAATTTAAAAAAATAATGATAAATAAAATCAAATAACTCATTTTGAAAAAAGAGCACAAAAAATTAAACCAAAAAGTATATAATTGATACAGCTTTTTCTTTTTGTCATAGAGTGCATGCACTCACCAGAGAGGTAGATACAGAGAGAGGGAAAGTGAGCAATCACCTCCCCAGGAGGGATGGCCATACCACAATCCCTTTTCCTCCACTCTCTTCCTGGGATTTTGGGCATGCATACATACATGCCTGGCATGATTTTCAAGCCTCCAAGGTCGGGACTTGAACTGCTGTTGGCCATGTGGGAATCCAGCTCCTTAACCACCACGCCACCTGCTGACCCCTTGATGCAGATTTAAGTGGTTATGAAAGTGTTTTTTGCTTTGGACTGTTTAGTACATTCCTATGACCCTTTTGTTTCAAGATGCTACTGTTGAGAAGG
>NW_006210084.1:396871-413056 GCF_000334495.1 Tupaia belangeri chinensis | reverse complement strand
TTCCTCCATTGAATTACCTTGGCATGTCATATAACAACACAACGTTTATATGTTTTTAAATGTATTTTTCTTGCCTAGGACAACCAGTACAATATTGAAGTTGTGAGGGCAAATATCCTTGCTTTGTTTTCAGTCTTTTTGAGTTAATTGTTTGGCTTCTCATCAATGAATATATTAGTTGTATGTCCTCTTTACCACCACTAAGTCAAAGCACCATCTTTATTTATTTATTTTTATTTATCTTTCTTTCTTTTTTTTCTTTGCTATAGAGTGCGTGCACTTGCCAGGAAGACAGAGAGAGACAGAGAGATAGAAAGCGAGAAATCACCCCCCAGGAGGATGGCCACGCCGCAATCCACGCACACGCGCCCAGCATGAGCTTAAGCCACCAGGTCCGGACCTCTAACCGCAGTCGACTACATGGGAGTCCAGCAACATAGCCATTATGCTAACTGCTGGTCCCTATTTTGATTTGTTTTTTAAGAGTGATTTTTTCTATAGGGAACGTGCACCTGCTGGAGAGACAGACAGAGAGAAAGTGAGAAATCATTCTCTAGGAGGATGGCCATACCACAATTCCTTCTTCTCCATTCTCTTCTCAGGATTTTGGGCATGCACACAGATATAACCAGGGTGTTTTAGGCCACCGGGTCCAGGACCCGAACTGTGGTTGGCCATGTGGGAGTCCCAAAACACCATCTTTATTAAGTTTCAAATTCCCCTATATTCATGAGCCTACCTGCATTGACTGGTCTTTGCCTACACTAGTACCACAATCATGATGGTTTTGTGGGTCATTTTGATATCAGGTATAATAACTTACTCTTTTCAGTTTTTATTTTTGGTTATTCTCCATTTGTTTATTCTTCTAGATAAACTTTAGAAAACTATTGATTTGTCCTATATGTTTCATTGTTGTTTTTCCTCTTTCTACCTTCTTGCTCTCTATTTAGTTAAGCAAATATTGTTCTACTATTCCATTTTAATGTCCCTATTGACTTTATATCTACACCCCTTTATATTACTTTTAGTAGTTATTCTAAACATTACAATATGCATCCTGAATGTATCAGAAACTATATATTTTATACTTACGTATGTTAGAAACCCCAAAATAATACCTTATTTGGGAGAGTCAGAAGGTGGTGCATTAGTCAAAAGTGATGCCAGGGAATCTCACAGGGGAGGGTCCCCAGTTCAAATTCAGAGACCTCTCTGAGTACACTGGACATGCACTTGCCCTTGACCCAGGGCTGGCTGAAGACTTGGAGTGGATCACAGCATAAAGACCTTGTTGGGGTGTTGTCTCTTTGTCTCTTGGGTTGAACCCACACAAAAATAGATAAAAATTGAACTCATCAGTGTGAGGCAATAAGCCTACAAGTTGTAAGAGACAGACAGGAACCCCCAACAAAGTCTTCATACTATAATCTACACCCCACCTTAGCCAACCTTAATCATGGGCAAGTGGTCTCCAAATTTGAATCCTGAATATTCATCCCTTTATCTCCTTTCTTTACTTTCTCATTCCCCAAACTCTTTCTTCTCCCCTATTCTATTTGTCAAGTCTACCACGCTCTAGCCTCTGAGAGGTAATTCCAGAGGACATTCAGAGATGTTCAAGAATGATGATTAGGATTTGGAACTCTTTGGTATGCCAGATCAAAAGTGAATAAAATATATATATTGACTTCCTTCAATGTGGACAGAATAGGACCAAATAACTTCCAAATCAGGATACTTTGAAAAATACTGTATATATTTATGGTGTACAACGTGGATATTTTGATGTGTGTATACACTGTGGAATGATTAAACCAAGCTAATTAACATATCTATCATGTTGCATCCTAATTTATTTATTTTTTGTGTGTGCTGAGAACATTTAAAAATCTACTCTCTTAACAATTTCCAAGTATACATTATTGTGAATTATAGTCACTATACTGTATAATAGATTGCTAGAACTTATTCCTCCTCTCTAAAATTTTGTATCCTTTGACTATAATATCTTCCTAATCCAACCCCACTCCAGCCCTTAAAACCAGGTTACTTTTGAGAGTAGTGAAAAAGATAATACTAACTAATTTAGTTGACACAATAGCCATTAATGGCACTATCCCAAACAACAAGTTAATTAGCCAACCTGTGTGTGTGTGATTGCTGCAGTCGTGTATGTGTTTGGGTGCCAGAGGTGGGTGAGGGAACAGGGACTAAAGAGAGGGAGAACCCAGTTAAGGCGGATTTTATCTTTGGGGGTTTAGGCCAAGTGGAAAAGTAGTCTGTTTCCATCAGGGTCCACAGTCATCATGAGTAGTGTTACCAACAGAGATTTCAGGTCACTGCTGTAGTTCCTGGTTCTCTGGATGTTGGTTAGAATGTGCTTTGGTGGACATCTCTTATTGATTTTTCTCTATGCAATCATGTATCTGTTTATGAGACATGATCTGTTTGCTTATTCATGAGAAAACTTCTCATTGATTCATTTTTTGACCTGCTCAGTGCTTCTCCGCATTACTGTTTTGCTTTGCACTAGTAACAACTGATAGCTATTGACTGACTCTAACACAATTCTGATTTGATGAGTATTTTTGCACACAATCTGCTCTTTGGTTATGCCTATAACTGGTACCATGTCTACAGAATCCAATTGGTTGTTCTTGACTTACTTTAAAGTAGTTCCTTATGTGCAAAACAGCTACAGATGGCTAGTCTGATGAGAACAGTGTTCATCAGTTTAAAAGCCCAGTCACATTTCTGAGGCTGCTTTGTGAAGGAGAAAGTTTGTTAGGGAAAATATGTAAACTCTAAAGTGGACTCTCAATGTTCAGTCATGCCTAGGAACAAATAAGGGCAATATGAGTACAATGACTTTCACTTAATTCAACCACTTGTTAGTTTGATTCGATTTGACTTGATCAAAAACCCATGAAACCAAACCATTTGTGATAAGGGCAACACAACCCCTCCTCTTTAATTTTGATAGATGTTAATTACTGCAGGCAGGAGCTATGGAGTAATTCAATTACTGGCTGTAATAACATTATCATTTAATTAATAATGCATGCCCCATATCTGAGTGAGAAGGAAGAGTGTGAAAGCTTTGGAGACCGAGTACAACAAATAATGTAATTCAGACACGGGCGACTGAAATTCAGAGAACGAGCGCCAAGGGTAAATGCCTGTGGTAGCCTACACGGAATGGAAATGATGAGCCACATCCAGTGGCTTGGTGAACCATGCCCTTATTCCTTAGTGAAATGAGGTAGGATGCATCTGTGGACAATTATTAATAGAGGGTTGCCACCCGCTATTAATTGGAGATTCAGTGGAGATAATACTGATAGAATTAACGAGAGCGAACACATATGGTGCTCATTATGTGCCTGGCAATCTAACGCTTCATAAATATTTACTCTTTTGATCTCTACAATGTCCTTTTTAATCCTTCCTTGTATGGAAAGGTGTTGTCTTAGCTTAGATTCCCTCAGAAGAAGACTCATAAGAATTGGAATGCAAGCAGCTCATTTGGAAGCTGAAGGACACTCTAGGAAAGAGTAGGGAGGTGAGACAGGAGTAGAAGGGCAGCCAGCCTGCTGGGGTGGGTGCCTATGAGTGCACGAATCCAGTCCTGAGATTGTTCCTAATGTGAACATGCAATTTATCTCTCTTCCTCCTAGTGACACAGGAGGTAGAGCTCATTTTCCCCACTGCCTGGATGAGATAGGATTTGAATCCATCCAGATCCAATTCTCTTTTCTCCACATCCTCAGATCACACACTTCGGAGTATATGCATTTCTGATTCTCTAGGCCTAGGCTGGGCTTAGACATCTGCTTTTGGGGATTAAAAACATGTTTATTTTATTTTACTTATTATTATGTTTAAAGTTTGCTCTAATGCATGTGTGCTTACCAGAAAAAGAGAGAGAGAGAAAGTGAGGAAGCAAGCCACCAGGTCCAGGACTCGAACCATCAATGCCTTAACCACCATGCCACCTGCTATCCCCTCAGGGTTTCTGATATTGGTCATAGAGTTCATGTAACTATGGAAAACTCCTATTATGATATTGTGTTAAATTTGAGATTCAAGACCTTATGAGTGGCCTCTGATGGAAATGGACCATCATCATTAAGTGCAAAGAACAAAAAAGCAAGAGACATTCCATGGTGTATAATGTGGATATAAAAAGAGAAGGAAAGGAGGGACCAGCAGTTAGTGTAATGGCTATGTCGCTGGACTCCCACGTAGTTGACCGTGGGTAGAGTCCTGGACCCGGCGGCTTAAACTCACGCCAGATGCGTGTGTGTGCGTGCCCAAGATCCCAAGAGGATAATGGAGGAGAAGGGATTGTGGCGTGACCATCCCCCTGGGGGGTGATTTCTTGCTTTCTACCTCTCTGTCTCTCTCTTTCTGGCGAGCGCACAATCCCTATAGCAAAAACCTCTAAAAAAAAAAAAAAGAGAGAAGGAAATAAAAGACATATTTGCTTGAATGTGCCAAGAAAACCTTTGGATATACTTAGGAAGCTAGTAACATGGGAGGGTAACTGTGTGGTTAGATTCATGGTGACAAGAAACTTGGTGTATGCAAAGTCACTTTTATAAACTTGAATTTTGAACCTTAAAAATTTAATCTGCATTCAAAAATTAAACTAGGGGCCAGCAGGTGGCATGATGGTTAAGGCTGGACTCCTACATGGTTGACCATGGTTCAAGTCCTGGATCTGGTGGCTTGCTTTCTTGCTTGCCCCCTCTCTCAATCTCTCTCTGGTGAGTGCATGTGCCCTGTAGTAAATTTAAAAAAATAATGATAAATAAAATCAAATAACTCATTTTGAAAAAAGAGCACAAAAAATTAAACCAAAAAGTATATAATTGATACAGCTTTTTCTTTTTGTCATAGAGTGCATGCACTCACCAGAGAGGTAGATACAGAGAGAGGGAAAGTGAGCAATCACCTCCCCAGGAGGGATGGCCATACCACAATCCCTTTTCCTCCACTCTCTTCCTGGGATTTTGGGCATGCATACATACATGCCTGGCATGATTTTCAAGCCTCCAAGGTCGGGACTTGAACTGCTGTTGGCCATGTGGGAATCCAGCTCCTTAACCACCACGCCACCTGCTGACCCCTTGATGCAGATTTAAGTGGTTATGAAAGTGTTTTTTGCTTTGGACTGTTTAGTACATTCCTATGACCCTTTTGTTTCAAGATGCTACTGTTGAGAAGCCATACTTGGGGCATACTGTGTGAACATGTTAGACATGTTCCAGATAAATTAGCTGGAGTTATAATAATACTATTCATATCAGATTTCTCTACCTAATGGATCCAGTAGGCCTTTTGACTGTCTTGTCCTTGGTTTGTACTGTTTCTGTGGGATTACATGTTCTAAGTTTCCGATAATACAGCACAGACTTGTTGGAACATAACTAAAACTTTTCTAAGTAGTCATCATTTAGATAAAATATGCCTATAGTTCATTTTAAAAAGTGTTTTGTTCAGCATTTTCCCCTTTATGTGGGTACGGCTGTGAACTTTTTAACTTTTGGTGTTGAAAAGGGAAAAGTTGGGCTTTCATTTGAAAAGAGAGAAACGATGTTCTGGGTGATGACAGCAGTGAAGATGTGAAGGCATAATTCTATAACGCAAGCAGACGCCTGGGAGTCAAAGGAATTCTTTGATGATCCAATTGCCCACTTAAAAGAGAGGATTTTCCCCCCTCTTCCGTTCTCTCTAGGATAATTCATATTATTCATTTGAGTGAAACATGGCTTTTAAAGAGAACAGCGTGCACTGTGCCCTCACCCTTAGTGTATTGCTTTCAGGGGCGTTTCTTTCACTTACTCCTTAGAACAAAATAAATGGTACTGCTCCTTGATGTCACAGGAAGTCATGTCTAAGTGAGGACTCTCGGTTTACCTTAAGAATGTTTTGGCTTCAGGTCAGCAGGTGGTGCAGAGGTTAAGGCCACTGGATCCCACATGGCAGGTTGCACGGTTCAAGTCCTGGTCCTAGTAGCTTGAAAACACACTGAGTGCATGTACATATGTGCCCAAAATCCCAGGGGGACAATAGGGGGGAAGGGATTGTGCCATAGCACAATTTCTCATTTTGCCTCTATCTCTGTGTCTCTCTCCAGCAAGCACATGCACCCTATAGCAAATGGAAAAAAAAATAAACCCAAACAAAACAAAACCAAAAAAGAATATTTTGGTGTCAAGGCAGCAGATGAAGTCTTCAGCTACTTTAAATCCCAGAGAGTATCCATGACAGCCTGAATAATACTGAATCCCGGGTCGATGACTAGGTGATACCACCTTTTGGGAGCCTTACTAACTGAAGACATGTCACGCCACTCCCTAGGGCGAGTATTCCGCTCTGCAAGTTATGGCTGCTCTTTCACACTTGCCTGGCGAATTGCAATACTGGGCACCAAGAAGATGCCGGGACTGCTTCAAGGGCTGAGATGTCCCACACCAGGCCTGGTATACAGTGGTGCTCAGTTAATGATGCGATGATCCAAAAGCAGCGGAAGGCAAGTGTCTGAACTCAGGTTCCCCAGAAGCAGAGGTTGATGTGAGAATTAGAGAGCAAGTCATTGCCAAAGGAAGTGCTCAGGAGAGCAGGATGGGGAAGTTGCAGCCGTAGCCTGAGCCCCCGGCAGCTTTGCAGGATGAACGGAGCCTCTGGACCTCAAGACTGGAGAGCTAGGCCTCTGCGTTCCCACGCTGGCAGGTTCTAGCTCCTTTTCTCCTATTCGCTGCCTGAAAGGGAGTGAACTCCCTGGTGTTTCTGCTCTCTGTAAGGGAGGCTGAAGTGGCCATAGACACTGAGCAGCAGGGCTCTGTGAAAAGCTGTAGGTGCCAGCCTTCAGAGCCAGGCCGTGTGTGCACAGAACATACAGAGAGATCTGGGGAAACAGGGCAGGGGGGCACCGATGACCAGAGTGGCAGGAGCACAAGGCCTGCCTTCAGAAGGGCCCCGGGCTTGGGATGCGGGGCTCTGCGGTCACCATCCTGGGATTCCTGGTATTTGAGTTCCGAAGTTGTGTTTTGTAACTGAAGTCCATAAGATGGGACAGTTCCTGGGGACAGCTCCTGGTGCGTGGCCCACACACCTGCCTAGTGACTATGCCACTTCCTTCAGTTTGTGTCAGGGACCCTGTCGTGTGGGTAGAGGAGACCTGTGTTCTGGGGTGTGGGTTGGGGAGGGCTGGAGTTGAGCTGGCTTCATGATGTCAGGATGTGGGGGCATCACCACAGTCATCACGGCCCCTGATGTGGCCGGAGGAACAAGACACCCACCTATCTGTAGCCCAGGATGAAAGAGCATCCTGGTCTTGAACCTCTTTTTCAGGCCTTGGGAGTTTGCCTGTTCCCTGTGGCTTGCATTATTCGGCTCTGAACTTTGCTCTTGAATAAATTAATTTGTGAGTCTGCAATTAAAACCATTCACCGCAGAAACCAATACACAAGGATAGTTGAAAAGATTAGAATAAAACTAAAAAGCTCATGGGGCCAACAGACGGCACAGTGGTTCCATCGCTGGACTCTCATATTGCCCACCCTGGTGCATAGGGCTACCCATGTGTGCCCCAAAATCCAACAGAAAGTTGGAGAAAGGATTGAGGCATGGCCATCCCCCCCCCACACACACATGGTGATTTCTCACTTTCTGTCTCTCTGTCTCTCTCTCTCCAGTGGACACATGGACCCTATAGCAAAAACCTCTAAAAACAAAACAAACAAAACCAAACCAAGCAAAACCAAACCAACTCTTCCAAAAAGAAACCCAAACTTTAAAACCTAAACCAACCAACCAAAACCAAAATTCAGAGATAATCTTTTCCGCCATCCTCCTCATCTCTCAAGCTAGAGCCCTAATTTTTACCACACACAAAAAGCAATTCCAGGTGGACTAAGACTTAACTAGGAAAAGCAAAACCTTCCCAGAAAGACAGAGAAATATTTTCATAATCTTGACATGAAGTTCCCTGTTCTTCTTTAAAGCATGGCACTGAAGTAAGAAACATTCAATTAAAATATTGGGAGATTTTACTTCATTATAAATATACAAATAATTTTGTAGGTGGCCCCAATACCATAGTTAAAAGACCAATAGGAATTCACACAAAAAGTTGTAACAGAGATGATAGAAAAAAGTTGGATATGGGGCCAGCAGGTGGCATGGTGGTTGAGATGCTGGACTCCCACATAGCCAACTGTGGTTCAAGTCCTGGACCGGGCAGCTTACTTTCTCACTCGCCCCAACTCTGGTGAGCACACATGCCTTATAAGAAATTTAAAATAAATTAAGTAATTGTTTAAAAAAAGGGAAAAAAAGGGGCTAATATCTATAATATGTAACAAGACTTACAAATCAATAAAACAAACACACAAGTAGAAAAATTAGCAAAGGACTGATATAAAGAAGTCATTCTTCTCTATTCATGATAGGGTGCATGCATGGTCACATGAGAGAGAGAAAAGCAGCCTTCACAGGACTGGTTATGCTGCAGTCCCCTTCCTCCAGCTCTCCAGTCCATAGGATCCTGAGCACTTGAGGGTGTGCCTGGTATGTTTCAGGCTGACTGTGCCAGGGACCTGAATCAGGGTCGCTCTATGTTATCTGGCTTGTCTTGAGCAGCACGCTACCGCTGCACCATGGAGCAAGCCCTAGAAACAATTTTTTTTTCCTTTGGTGAGGTTTTTGCTATAGGGGGCGTGCGCTCGCCAGACAGACAGAGACATAGAGACAGAAAGCAAGAAATCACCCCCCGGGGGGATGTCCACGCCGCAATCCCTTCTCCTCCACTCTCCTCTCGGGATCTTGGGCATACATGCACATGCACCTGGCATGAGTTTAAGCTACCAGGTCCAGGACTCGAACCATGGTTGGCTACATGGGAGTCCAGCGACAAAGCCATTATGCTAACTGCTGATCCCTCTCCCTTTAAATTTTTTAACGTTTAAAAAAATTTTTTTCGGGAACCAGCAGTTAGCGTAATGGCTATGTCACTGAACTCCCACGTAGTCGACCATGGTTCACATCCTGGACCCGGTGGCTTAAAACTCACGCTGGGCGCGTGTGCGTGCGTGCCCAAGATTCCGAGAGGAGAGTGGAGGAGAAGGGATTGCGGCGTGACCATCCTCCCTGGGGGGTGATTTCTCGCTTTCTGTCTCTATGTCGCTCTCTGTCTGTCTGGCGAGCGCACGCGCCCTGTAGCGAAAACCTCTCCCCCCCCTAAAAAAAAAATTTTTTTTCGAGCACCACTCCTCATTGTACAGATGCTTGTTTGAGTGCCTGTTTTAATTTTTTTAGGGATATACCTAGGAGTGAAATTGCTGGGTCATATAGTAATTCTATATTTAACTTTTAGAGGTATTAAGAGGCCATTTTCCACAGCAGCTTAGCTATTTTATATTCCTATCAGAAATGTTTAAGCATTCCAGTTTCTCCACATCCTCTCCAACGCTTGTAGTTTAAAAAAATTTTTTTTAATTATAATTGTCCTGGAATGGGGGGAAGTGCTATCTTGTGGTTTTTATTTGCATTTTCCTATGACTAAAGATGATGAGCATCTTTTTATGTACTTTTTGGCCACTTGTATATCTTCTTTGAGGAAATTTGCAAGTCCTTTGGCCATTTTTCAGTTTTTTCATCTTTGTGACTTTGAGTTGGAAGAGTTCTTTATTCTCGATGTATATTCACTTTTGAAAACAGAGTCTTATTCTTCCTTTGCAGATTCAACTTGGATCCTCCAAAAGGCCCAGTGTGTTCAGCTAGAATTTTATCTTTCCACAATTGGAGAACATGGAACGAAAACCGTATGTGGCCCACAAAGCCTAAAATATTTACTTTCTAGTTGTTTATAGAAAATGTTTGCTGGGGCTGGCAAGTGGCATGGTAGTTAAAGGTGTTGGACTCCCACATGGCCGACCACGGTTCAAGTCCTGAACCTGGTGGCTTGCTTGCTCACTTTCTCTCTGTCTGTGTCTCTCTCTGATCAAACTGGAAAATACTAATGAAAATAATAAGAAAGTTAAATAAAATAATTCTTTTTAAAAAAAGAACATGTTTACTGGACTACAAACTCCTTGAGGACAGGAATGTTTCCTTGAGGTCAGAGCTCACAATTATAGCCCTTAGTCACTGAATAATCTAATGCTTTAAATTTAATACAAAGTGAAGTAATATATTTGGGAAAAAATTCTATTAAAAGTGGTTATGACTAAAAGAATTCTGAACTTCAAATTTATTTATCTGGAAACTTTACCTATAGGGACTACCTCATTTTCTGGTAAAGTAGAATAAATGAAGTATTGGTGTAATTTTTTTCCACCAAGTGTTGTGAATGAGCTTTTAGGAAAGGATTTGAAAAACAATTTACATGTTTTGAACCTGAGTTCTGAAATGCAGCGTAAGACTGAGAACATCGTTATCATCCGGTCTGTCGCTGTCCTCATTTGCTGCTGCAGAAACATAAGATTACTGGTACAAAATGTCATTCAATTTATGGCTCAGGGACTGAAGCTCTTGGGCTAGAGCCAGCAATTACCTCGCTGGTAGCAAAGGCCTGTGCATGTCTCAGCTCTTACATCGGAGAGGTTTCAGACTGACAGAAGAAATGTGCTTAAAAATAAAGCATCTATTTTAGAGATCCAAAAATGTGGCCAATTCCACATTGCTAGTCTCACCTTAGTCTAAGCTTCTTGTATGCATCAGAAATAGCACAACGAAAGGGGCACCTTGCCCTTTTCTTAACTGTTTTTTTTTTTTTTTTTTTTTTTTTGGCCCCAGCTTGAGCATTTCCCAGGGGCTTTGACAATCAGATTTAGTTTATGAGCCGATTGCAGCAGAGTGGAGGGGAATTAGAAGTGGTGACTGCATTACCCTTTGGTCTGGGGTGTGAATGACTGAGGTCTGGATTTGATTCTAATTAAATGCAGACAGGAATTACTGAGGTGAAAGTAAAAGAGGAACAAGAATCTATCTTTATGATCAGTGATGTGTATTTGTGAAGGTCTGCACTAGGGGGAGTGGAGGTTCCATGGCTCAATCAAACTTTATCTTTAAAGGACCAGATAGTAAGGATTTTCAGCTGTACAAGCCATGCAGTCTCTCTTGCAATGATTCAATTCTGCCATTGCATGGACAATTTCATACTTTTTTTTAAGAAAAATCTCAAACTAGTAGAACTATAATCAAATATGCCCGTGTTAATGTGACATTCAGTACTGGAGATGAATATGTGTATATCCTTGATTTCATTATTATACACTGTATGTATGCCTTAAAAACTACATGAATATATATATATATATATATATGTCAACCAGAAATCATTATTTTAAAAAGTTATTGATTAAAAGTAAATCAAAGAGCTCGATTGTGCTCTGATAAAACTTTATTTGCCAAAATAGGCTTCAGGCCAGATTTGGCCAGAGGGCCGTAGCTTGTCAGTTTCAGTCTACACAGTCAGTCTGAGGGCTGGCCAGGACAGGGGTGCTGCTACTCCTTCTCGCTGACACACTTCTGAGAATTTTGGTGTTTACCAACCCCACGGGTAATGTCCAGGGAAGAAAGAAAGACATTGTTTGCACAGAGCATATTGTCTACTAAGACTCTGCTAATACATTTGGCTGTGGATAAGGTTAAAGTCATAGCTAATATGGGGTTGATGATCCATGAAGTTCTAGTCACATTTTGTAGTAGATTTTTTTTTTTTTGGCAAGGTTTTGGCTCTAGGGCAAGCGGATGACACAGAGAGACAGAGAGTGAGAAATCACTCCCCAGGAGGATGGCCATGCCACAATTCCTTCTCCTCCAATCTCCTCTCAGGATCTTGGGCACACATGCACATGTGCCTGGCATGAGCTTAAGCCACCAGGTCTGGGACTAGAACCGAGGTTGACTACATGGGAGTCCAGCAACAAAGCCATTACACCAACTGCTGGTCCCTAGTAGATTTTTTAAAAGAGAGATTTTTGCTATAGGGCACTTGCATTCACCAGAAAGAAAGAGACATAGAGAGAAGAAGCAAGAAATCACCCCCCAGGGGGGATGGCCACACTGTAATCTCTTCCTCTCCATTCTCCTCTCAGGATTTTGTGCATGTATGCACACATGCGTGGCATGAGTTTAAAACCACCAGGTCCGGAACTCTAACCGCTGTCGACTGTGGGAGTTCAGCTATGTAACCATTACACCATCTGCTGTCTCCATTTTGTAGTTGATTTAACTGGAAGGATCAATGTCTACACTTCAAGGCAGAAACTGAAAGACTAGATTTAAAAGCATGGAGAACAACTGTGGATATTAGAGACAGTGTGGGAGGAGGGTGAGAATGGGGGAGGGGAGAAGAAGGGAATCAAGGGGGAAAAGAAAGAAACAAAATATTTAAGGGTCACAAAAATGGAAAACTATCTGTTAATAATAATGTGCATAATAATATCTTTAACTGGACAGTAGATTCGTGATGGGAAAATTCATTTTGCATGCTGTAATGATATGCTGTGATTGAATATATAAAAAAAAATGAAAAAAAAGAACTTCAAACCAAACCCAAACCCAAACCAAAATTGACTGTTCTTTGTGGATCCAAAGTAAATGAGGAAACAATTCTTCCCAAGATAGTGCGGATCCTCCACTCCTCCTCTCAGATAATTTGTTGGGTTCACATCTGGTTCTTTTCTCTGAGTAAACTTGGTGTCAATGATCTGTGTGCATGGTTTCCACTGTCTCCATTAATATGCTGGGAATGTCTTTCCTAACATAAATACCTCCAAGTTGCTCTTTAATTTCTCCTGAGAAGTAGGAACTTGGAGTAATTAAGCGGAGTGGTCTTTTAGCATACAGTTGAACACTGACAGATGTTCAAATGTATGCGAAAATGACAATAGCTGGGACAGCGCTGAGCTCATGTAAGGTAGGACTGACAGATCAATGACATGGCTTGGATGTGCCCCTTATATTTAACCCCAGTTTTACCCATGTTTAGGCTCTGGTATATACACAAGAGAAAACAATCATCTGTGGACAAGGGGCAGATTATGTAGTATCAGTGGGAAAACTGAATTCAGAAAAAAATTGGGGAAAATAATTTGGAACAAAACAGTTGGGACTTTACCTCACACAAAATACCCAATGAAGACCAGATGATAGGAAGAGTCATATGTATTAATAAGATATGAAAGTCTTATACAATCTGAAAGACAATTTGGTTGACTTTTCTTTTTAAGAATTATTTTACTTAACCTTATTTATTTAGAGCAGGGAGGGAAAAAATGTGTGGGGGGGGGGGGAGGGAGAGAGAGAGAGAGAGAGAGAAAGAAAGTGAGAAAATAAGCCACCAGGTGTGGGCTCAAACTGCCGTCAGCCATGTGGGAGTCCAGAGCCCTTAAAGAATATACCACCTTCTGGCCCCATGGTTGACTATTGTTTTTAAGAATTACTTTTAAAATTTAGTTCAAATTTAATTTGACTAGAGAGAGACAGAGAGAGAGAGGGAAAATGAGAAAGCAAGCTGCCAGGCCTGGGACTCAAACTGGTGGGTCATGTGAGAGTCCAGTGCTTAACCACCTCGTCACCTGCTAGTCCCTTGATTGACTATTCAAATGATCTCTGAGTAGGAAATTATTATTTTTCTTTTTGGAGAGATTATTGCTATAAGGTGTGTTCACTTGACAGAGAGAGACAGACAGAAAACGAGAAATCACCCACCTGGGGGAATGGTAATGCCACAATTCTTTCTCCTCCATTCGCTCTCAAGATTTGGGCACACATGCATAGGTACCTGGCATGAGTTTTAAGTTGCCAGATCTGAGACTTGAACTGTGGTTAACTACATGGGAGTCCAGCAACATAACCATTATGCCATCTGCTGGTCCCAGGAAATGACTTTTTTAAGGAAGAAACCAAATTTGAAATGATTGATAGATTTATAAGTCCAAGTCAATCTATAGTCTATATCCATGATCAACATACACAATTTGGGACCAGCAGTTAGCGTAATGGCTATGTCGCTGGACACTCATGTAGTCGACTGTGGTTTGTGTCCCGGACCCGGTGACTTAAACTCACGCCGGGCGCGTGTGCGTGCGTGCCCAAGATCCCGAGAGGAGAATGGAGGAGAAGAGACTGCGGTGTGGCCATCCCCCCTGGGGGGTGATTTTTCGCTTTCTGTCTCTCTGTCTCTCTCTTTCTGGTGAGCGCACGTGCCCTATAGCAAAAACCTCTCAAAAACAAAACAAAACGAAACAACACAAAAAAACATACACAATATAAAATTATCCCTACAACCAAGTATATAAAAATAAAAGCAAAGCGTTGGGATAATGGTTACCTCATTGGACTCCCACATGGCTGACTGTGGTTTGAGTCCTGGACATAGCAGCTTGAAACTCACGCTAGGCATGTGTGCATGTGTGTATGCCCAAAATCCCAAGAGATAATGAAGAAGGGATTGTAACATGGTCATCCCCACTGGGGGATGATTTCTCCCTGTCTGTCTCACTGTCTCTCTCGCTCTCCCTGGTGAGCACATGCACCTTATAGCAAAAATCCCTCTTAAAAAAAAGTAAACAGTCAATAAATTAAGAAAGTATTTGCCAACAATAGGAAGGGATAAAACACCCAGTATATAAAGAACCCACATGAACTTTAACAAAGAAATGAAAATATTGCAGTAATAAATGGGAAAAGGACACGCAACAGGTAATTCACAAGTGAAGAAAGGAAAATGGCCAACAAACATGAAAATTTGCTCAGCCTCATTAGTTATCAGAGAAATGCATATAAAATATGATATTCTTTTTTATTTTTTGAGAGATTTTTGCTATAGGGCATGTGTGCTCACTGGAGAGACAGACAGAAAGTACAAAATCAGTCCCCAGAGGGGATGGCCATGTCACAATCCCTTCTCTTCCATTCTCCTCTCAGGATTATGGGCACACATACACAAGCACGCAGTATGAGTTTTAAGCTGCTGGGTCTGGGACTCAAACATAACCATTACGCCATCTGCTGATCCGTGTGATATTAGTTTTTACCTACCCAATTATCAAAGGTTAAAAAATGATAATAGTCATAACTGGCATGATTAAAGTGAGATTAAACACTTTTGGACAGTGACTTCGAGCACTGTATATATATATATTTAATTTATTTTATTATTATTTTTTTAAAATTTGCTATAGGGCATGTATGTCCAACAGAGAGAGACATACAGCGAAAGAGAAGGAAAGTGAGAAAGGAAGCTGCCAGGTCCAGGACTCGAACTGTGGTCAGCTATGTGAGAGTCTAACGCATCAACCACTATGCCACCTACCAACCCCAAGCACTGTACATATATATTTCTTTTTGAAAGGTTTTTGCTATAGGGTGCGTGCGCTCACCAGAAAGAAAGCGAGAGAAAGAGAGACGAAAAGTGAGAAATCACCCCCCAGGGAGTATGGTCATGCTGCAATCCCTTCTCTTCCACTCTCCTCTCGGGATCTTGGGCACGCACGCACACGCACCTTGCGTGAGTTTAAACCACTGAGTCCAGGACTCGAACTGTGGTTGACTACATGGGAGTCCAGCGACATAGCCATTATGCTAACTGCTGGTTAATTTTTATGACACATGAAAACTATGAAGTTTGGTTGGCACATAGCCACTCCTCTCGTTTACAGTGTATATGGTTGTTTTCACACTTAAGCTACAGAATTGAGTTGTTGGAGGGCCCACAAAGTCTCAAAAGATTTTCTGTCTGATCCTTTTGGAACTTCCTGACTGACTGCTGGTATAACAAATAACAGAAGGGTTGTATGATGTTATATTTGTAGCTATTAAAATGACACTTGCAATTAATTTATACTAACATGGGAAAAATACAACATTATGTCATATGAAAAAAATCTGAAACAGAGCCTTTATCCCAGGCTTTCCCAAGGAGTGTTCAGTTGGCTAATAGTAAAACTCATACATGGACAAAAATCTGAGTTTAAAAAGTCATTCAGGACTGCCCATAGCTTTTTTGTCTTTTTAATCTTTTTTTTTTCTTTAGGTTTTTACCATGGGGCACATGCACACACTGGAGGCAGGCAGACAGACAGAGACAGAGAGAGACAGAGAGCAGGAAAGTGAGAATTCACTCCCTAGGGGAGAATGGCCATGCCATAATCCCTTCTCCTCCAT
>NW_006210084.1:396440-396682 GCF_000334495.1 Tupaia belangeri chinensis | reverse complement strand
ATCCAGTGCTACATGGAAAAAAGTTTTGGAAATGTAGGCTTATGTAGATTGGTCTCCATTATTATAAAACATATTTTATGCATATACACACATGCACACAAGAGTTTGATAGAAAATGAGTCAAAATGTTGTTCATGTTGACTTTTCAATAACAGGATTATAGATAATTTGAGGGAGCTATGTTTTATATTTTCTAGACCAGGCATGGATTAATATCACAATCAGAAGAAAGTGTTAGTAAG
>NW_006210084.1:382172-395624 GCF_000334495.1 Tupaia belangeri chinensis | reverse complement strand
TGATTTTCCCAATCATTATTATTATTATTCTAATTATTTTTTAAAACAGTCAATCACTATTTCTCATTTTGCTTGTAAAAAGACATTACCCATAATGAAATACTTCTCAGACCAATCCAGTTGAGAATACTATACATGTCATCATCAACAGGTAATAAGCCATATCTGTTTCTCACTAATGTCCTGCCTCTCTATTGTTCTCTTGCTATCTTTCTCTATCCTCTTCTCTTCACCTCCCCCATTCCACACTGTCCTATTCTCGTTAAGTACCTTCACTGCTTTTATGTCCTCCAATTTTTCGCTCTCTACCATGGAGTGCAGATGCTGACTGTGGTTTGTGTCCCAGATCTGGGATACTTGTTTTCTCACTTACCCTTTCTCTCTCGCTCTGGTCAAAATAATAATAATAACGAATGGAGTTAATTAAATAAGTAATTATTTTTGGGAACCAGCAGTTAGCGTAATGGCTATGTCGCTGGACTCCCACGTAGTCGACCGCGGTTCGCGTCCCGGACCCAGTGGCTTAAAACTCACGCCGGGCGCGTGTGCATGCGTGCCCAAGATCCTGAGAGGAGAATGGAGGAGAAGGGATTGCGGTGTGACCATCCCCCCTGGGGGGTGATTTCTCGCTTTCTGTCTCTATGTCTCTCTCTGTCTGTCTGGCGAGCGCACGCGCCCTACAGTGAAAATCTCTCCAAAAAAAAAAAAAGTAATTATTTTTAAAAAAGATAAAAAAAGAAATATGTAGAATCTGCGTGTGGAGCAAAATCTGAAGGCATTTCCATTTATCTAGTCTGTTTTTCCCCTGCTTGTTTTTCTATTTATATAAATATGTAGGAACATATGTATTTAGGTATATATAATTAAAAACAGCTGTCTGGATAACTTGGGACAGCCTGTCATACTTTAATCTAGAAGCTAATCTTATTATTTTGCCACCAAGTAAAAGACGACTCAGCATTTCCAGGGCCAGGCAGTGGCAGGTGTTGGTGCAACTGGACACCCTTGGAAGGTCCCGAGTTTGCGTCTGGAGGCCTCCCTCTGCATACCAGGCATGTGTGCATGCTCATGATCCTAACAGGCTGAGACTGGGAGATGGATTATGGTGTGAAGACCCTGTTGAGGGTGCCTGTCCTTCTCTGTCTCTCTCATGGAAGAGATGGGCAATGAACTTTGAGGGGAAAAAAACAATGATCATTTTCTCCAAGTTATACTCAAATTGGGCTTGTTTCTTTTTTTTAAAAAAGAATTATTTTATCTAACTTCATTTATTTAGTTATGATTTGACCAGAGAGGGACAGGGCCAGAGAGAGAGAAGGAAACTGAGAAAGCAAGCTGTCAGGTCTGGGACTCAAACCACAGTCAGCCATGTGGGTGTCCAGTGCCCCTAGCCATCATGCCACCTGCTGGCCCCTAGTTTCATTTTTTGGTAAACCTCTTTTGAAATAATTTTAGATTTACAGAAATTTGCCAAGATGGTACAGAGAATTCCTGCACAACATTCACTCAGCTTTCTCTAATGTCAACCTCTTACATAATGTTGATACATTGGTCAAAACTGAGAAATGATTAATAATAGCAGCTTATTACTGTAAACTGAATTCTGGAGTCTTTGGGATTTCACTGGTTTTCCCACTGATGTCTTTTCTCTGTTACAGGATCCAGTCTGTGAAACTACCATGCATTTAGTTTCTTTGAAGAATTATTTTACTTTATTATTATTTTAATTTGATCAGAGAGAGACAGAGAGACAGAAAGTGAGAAATCTCCCCTCCCAGAGGGTGGGACTCGAACCGTGGTAGGCCATGTGGGAGTCCAACACCTTTAACAACCACAACACCTGCCAGCCTCTCAATGAGAACTTTTAGGAATGGGCTCAATCTTGGACCAGCAGTTAGCGTAATGGCTATGTTGCTGGACTCCCATGTAGTTGACCGCAGTTCACGTCCTGGACCCGGTGGCTTAAAACTCACACTGGGCGCATGTGTGTACATGCTCAAGATCCTAAGAGGAGAATGGAGGAGAACGGATTTTGGCGTGGACATCCCCCCTGGGGGGTGATTTCTCGCTTTCTGTCTCTCTCTCTCTCTCTGTCTGTCTGGCGGGCGCATGCGCTCTATAGCAAAAACCTCTCAATAAAAAAAAAAACAAACAAACAAATAAAAAATAATGAATGGGCTCAATCTCAATGACTTATAAACCACTAAAGGTAGGCAAAGTATTTGGTTATTTCTTATTAAATTATTATATTCCATTCTTGGGGTTTCCAAGAGACACCTGTATTATGCGTCCAGGCTTCCCATGGGCCCAGCTTTGGGATAAAGAACTTGAAAATTTCCAAGAATTTTTACAGATACTATTTAAACCGATCACCCCAATCACCCCATGAAGAAGACAAGGCAAATATAATTTTGACTTTTTTCATAGCATAGATTAAAGCATTAAACCTAGAGACACATTACAGCCCGTGCAGTTGCATAGGGCCCAGTGCTTAGAAGGGCAAGTGTCTGGTTTAATGTTCTCTTGTAACCTTTCTGACATCCTTAATCATTTATGAAAAAGGAGCCCTATGTTTTCATTCTGCATGGGGCCTCACAAATTACGAAGCTGGTCCCCCCTGGACAGCTTGGCTTGCTTACACAAGGGCACAGAGAATGTGTGCAGGTGAGTGGATTTTTCTGTTTTCTGGACATGGAGTTTATTCTTCCTCCTACCGTACCATAACATTTCCATCAACCTTGGGACCTGTGACTTAATCCGACCTCGTAGTAGGTTATGTTCCCTTCATTTTTAGAAACTTTACTTTCCTGACTCTGTATCAGCGCCTCAGCAATTTTTTATTTGCCTCAACAACTTTGATTCCTGTTTTAAAAACAAATCAATCTGAAACTTGCTTAACTGTGGGTTAGACAAACTGCTTTGCTAATTTATGCTCACAATAATTTTCTAGCTGTGGCTATTGCCTCAGCAGTTATGCATATCATATTTATTAAGCAGGTTTAAAATAAAATAAAAACTGCTCAATTTGGTTTCCAACGTTGGTTAATTAGCTCATGCTGTTGTCAAGGCTGAACTGTGAATTATAACTCCTTCCTGAGGGGAGATATTAATTTTCCTGTAGAAATAGAAACATTTGGTGGAGCAGCATGATTTTAAAATCAGGGAGTACTGCTTGGTGGCCAGATAGTCAAAGGAACACTCAGTGGCCTGGATGACAGGCACATGTTACTTGTGTTGGCCCAAAAGGCACTTGAGAAAATCGCTCTGTAACTCTTTGAGAGAGATGAGGACTTTAGTTAAGGGAGGATTTCATCCCTGGCCTGGTATCACTGAATGAAATACTGTTTTTGTTCTGGGAGCTAAGGAAGGTCTGGGTTGACCTAGCCTCCTTTAACTTTAGTCCTATGGTTATATGGGCACTGGTTGTTCAGTAGAGTTGGACATGTGGTGCTTGTATTTAGTTTAAAGATTCAACCACAAGAATTTAGGGGAGAGGAGAAGAGAGTGAGGGTAAGAGCGGAAATTCTTCTAGAGATGTTGGGATGGGGAGAATATATTTTGCATGTGGGAAGGATATACATTTTCGGGGGAGGCAGTGGGAAGGCTGTCATGGGTTGAACTGTGTCCTCCCTAAAGATATGTTAAAGTCCTGGGAACCAGCAGTTAGCGTAATGGCTATGTCGCTGGACTCCCATGTAGTCGACTGCGGTTCACGTTCCGGACCCAGTGGCTTAAAACTCACGCCGGGCGCGTGTGCGTGCGTGCCCAAGATTCCGAGAGGACAATGGTAGAGAAGGGATTGTGGCGTGACCATCCCCCCTGGGGGGGTGATTTCTTGCTTTCTGTCTGTCTCTCTCTGTCTGTCTGGCGAGCGCACGTGCCCTATAGGAAAAAACCTCTCCAAAAAAAAAAAAAAAGAAAAGAAAGAAAAGAAAAAAAGAAAAGTCCTGACCCCCAGAACCTGAGAATAGGACCTTATCTGGAAGTAGGGTCTTTCCAGATGTAATCAAGGTAAGGTGATGTCATACTAGATTCGCGTGGGTCCTATTCCAATGACCATTGTCCTTATGAGATGGTGGAAGTTTGGAGGCAGACACTGGAGCCATCTGAAGGTGCAGGCAGAGATCAGAGTGGTAGAACTACAGCTAAGGCTTATGGCAACCAGCAGAAGCTACAAGGGATGAGGAAGGCTCATCTCTGAGAGCCTGTCCCTGCTGACACCTTGATTTCAGACCTCAAATCTGCAGAACGGAGAGAATACATTTCTGTTGTTGTAAGCCACCAGTTTGTAGCACCTTATGGCAGTCCTAGGAAACTAACACCTATCTTCAATGAGGAAAAAATAAGATAAAAGACAAAAAAATAGTTCTAATCATACTATGTCGTCAAATGTAAAATGTAAAAGAGCTCATCTTTTTTTAAGCAATCATCTAAACATCTGATTTATAAAGATGCAATGAGTTTTAAAAAAATAAAAAGATGCGGGAACCAGCAGTTAGCATAATGGCTATGTCACTGAATTCCCACGTAGTCGAACACGGTTCGCGTCCTGGACCCAGTGGCTTAGAACTCAGATGCTCAAGATCCCGAGAGGAGAATGGAGGAGAAGGGATTGCGGCGTGGCCATCCTCCCGGGGGGTGATTTCTCGCTTTCTGTCTCTTTGTCTTCCTCTGTCTTTCTGCGAGTGCATGCGCCCTATAACAAAAACCTCTCCAAAATAAATAAATAAATAGAAAGATAGAAAGATACAACAAGTTTTTAAATGAAACAAAACATTTCCAAAACAGCATTGAAAAGTAAGTGTACCTGACCATACTCAGCTCATTATACAGTAAATAGGTGAACGGAATAATAATTCATGACATACACTTTTTTTTTAACAATTGTATATCCATGTTTATTGCAGCATTATTCACAATTTCTTTTCTTTTTTTACATTTTTTTAATACATTCAATCACATTATTTAGCTTACAAGGTGATCATTTCAATATATGAACATTTCTCCCTGGTCGAGTTGTTAGCGTAATGGTCATGTCGCTGGACTCCCATGTAGTCGACCGCGGTTTGGATCCTGGACCCGGTGACTTAAACTCTCTTAAAAGAAAGATAAACTAAATGAAAGAAAAATATAAAAAGTAAAAAAAAAAAACAAAAAACCCTAACTGATCTCCACGACATACACATGTTTAATGAACTGGCAACAGAGATATTTGGTCAAAGAAAGGGAGAGGAACTAGTACATGATTATTGTTCAAAATATATAGGCATATTTCTTGATCTTGATAACACTGTCTTAGCTGTGAAATTTTACAGCAGATATTTGAATCGAGATTTGCTGTAATCCTCCCCTATCTGTGGGCAAAACTTCTAAAAGCAGATCTGAAAATAATTTGCAAAGTGTAGCTTTTCTCTACATTTTACCGATACCCCCTCAGAAGGACACACATTACCACTTGTTCATCCCGACTAGAAAATTTAAATATAGCCAAATGCCTATGATAGCGGAAAGGATCTTTCCAGACAACTTTGACAGCATTATTGAAAATGGTACAGTAATTTACATTTATACGGTACTCCTCCTCAAAAGGATGATTCCAGCTGCTTTCTTAAAGCATAATGGACTGGTACATGCTTTTTTCTGATGTTCACTACCACCTCTGTACACATCAGAAGAAATTGTTATTATTTACAACAGCTTATTAGTGGAAATCTGAGAGAAGAACGCGATTTTCTGCTTCCTTGGTCATCAACATTCCCATTAATTATATATATATAAAAAAACAAAATAAAAACAAAAACAAATTATAAGGTGGGGAGTTTTCAAAAAGTTCATGGATAATGTTTTACAAAAAAATATGCATCAATTTCAAATTTTTTCCCTACCAAAATAAACTCATACTTTAATTCCATCTTTCTACTAACTCTTTGAAGTTCGTTCATCTATCTCCTGTTTCTGATGTATCCCTTGATATATCAAACACTTGATACTAAAGACATGTTTTCTTTGGTACTTAAGGGGAGATGTTACAAACATCAGTAGATATTGAGGTTCCCTTCATCTCTTCTCTATTGCCACCCTTAGGATTGAGGATTTGGGTGTCTTACTATGACTTTTTTTTTTTTGAGAGGTTTTTCGCTATAGGGTGCGTGCGCTCGCCAGACAGACAGAGAGAGACGTAGAGACAGAAAGCGAGAAATCACCCCCCAGGGGGGATGGTCACACCGCAATCCCTTCTCCTCCATTCTTCTCTCGGGATCTTGGGCACGCACGCACATGCGCCCGGCGTGAGTTTTAAGCCACCAGGTCCGGGACGTGAACCACGGTCGACTACGTGGGAGTCCAGCGACATAGCCATTACGCTAACTGCTGGTTCCCAACTTTTTGTCTGTTATAAATAATTAACTACACCCATGAGTAATGCATCTGCATCATTTGACTGTTTTCTATTACCTTTGGGGCTTATTGAGTAAGTTTTGACCTTATTCTTCTCTCAAAATAGAATTTGTACTATGGATACCTGATAATACTATATACATTTTACCCCTCCTTTAAAGCAATCACAGTTGACCCATCAAGACACTTAGTATTTGTTTTAACTTTATTTATTTACTTATTTATGTATTTTCATTTGATGAGAGAGAGGGAAAGTGAGAAAACAAGCCGCCAGTTCTGGGACTCGAACTGCGATTGGCCATGTGGGAGTCCAGCACCTTTAACCACCATGCCACCTGCTGGCCCTGACACTTAGTATTTTAAGCCTTGTTGATCACTAATGAGGAGCTCTGACAATTTGCGTTTAATTATGCCCTCTGTTTGGGATGAAAGGACCATAGGCCATCATGTGGTTTTTTTACTCTTCAGCTAACATCAAAATACTGTCAGTTTCTTACCTGCCATACTCCCTTCCTCTGTTCTGATGAAGAATCTTAAGACTCTTGCGATACTAAAGACATCTGTTTGAAAGTCATGTGCTTTATGGAACCGCTTGAACTTAGGAGAAGTAGAGGAGGAATGGAATGCAAACTTGCACAGTTAGAAACTATTTAACTGATACTCTGCATGTTTGGATGGCGTAGCTAGCTTCATAAATGATATGCCTTAACTTAAAATGCTCTAAGATATTTATCATTTCCATTTCTGCTAATTTCTTTTTCTGCACTAAAAGCAAATTTTTGTTCCTTATTCATTAGCTATCTTCCTTCCCCTCATCAAACACCCTTGCTAGTAATTGGCCATGGGATTGATATTATGTGAAGTGAGTTAAACAGATGTAGCTCCTACCACTATGACTTACATTCTAAAAATAGCGTTTCACAGGGCTGCACAGTTGAAGGAAAATAAAAACACATGGAACAATGTCGTAAAAAATGTTATACCAGCTGTTCCTCCTAACCCTGTTTTCTTGCTAGTGAGGTGTAATTACATACTGTAAAATGCTGTGATCTTATGTGTACAATTTGATGTTTTTTGACAATATGTACACCCATGTAACAATATTCCAGCCAAGATACAGAATCTTCCATCACTCCAGAAATTTCCTTTGTACCTTTACCCAGGAGCCTCTCTTCTCTGCTAGGCTCTTACTGTTGTGATTTCTTTCTCCATAGATCAGTTTTGTTTGCTCTAGAACTTAATATATGTGGAGTCATAGTCGTATTGGTTGGTTTCAGATTTTTTTCACTCTTTATAATGAGATCCAGCCATGTGGTTGCATGCATGAGTTCATTCCCTCTCTCTGACTAGTATTTCATAGTTTAGATATACCACTATTTGCTTTCCGTTTGCCTATTGATGGGCACCTTGTGTGTTTGTAGCTTTCGGCTATTATAAACAAAGGTACAATGAACATTCTTGTTTCTAAGGACATGCAATTCTATTTCTCTTTGCTCAGTTGCTGGGAATAGAACTGCTGGATCATGAGGTAGGTTTTTTTTTTTTTTCTTTAAATACATATTTTGCTATAGGGCATGTACACTCACTGCAGAGACGCAGGGACAGAAAGTGAGAAATCACTGCCCAGGAAGGATGGCCACACCATAATCCCTTCTCCTCCTTACTCCTCTGGGGATTTTTGGGCATGCATGTACATGCACCTGGTGTTAGTTTCAAGCCACCAGGTCTGGGACTCAAACTGCAGGCGACCATGTGGGAATCCAGTGCTTTAACCACTATGCCACCTGTTGGCCCCAATCATGAGGTAGCTTTGTTTAATTTTATCAAGAAACTGCCATTTGGACCTGTCATTTGCATTTATGTGATGACTAACAATGTTGATCATCTTTTCATGCATTTATTGTCTGTTGATATATATTCTTTTTCCAATGTCATTTAAGTCTTTTGCTCACTTTTCTTTTTCTTTCTTTTTTTTCCCCATGTGCCAGAGGGCATGTACATGAAAGGAGAGAGAGGGATAGAAAGAGAAAGACAGAGAGCGAGCAAACCCACCCCCAATGGGGCCTGGTCATGTAATGATTCCTTTTCCTCCAGTTCTCCATCCCATCTGGATCCTGGGCATGTGCATGTGCACCCACGCATGGCATATTTTTTGAGCCACCAGGGCCCAGACTTGGACTCTGGTCAGCTATGTGCAATCAGGTTTCCTCTGCTCATGCTTTGGGGCTGGCCCTTACTCATGTCTTATTGGATTGTTTGTCTTTTTGTAATTGATTTGTATGAATTCTTTACATATGTTGGATATATGTGTTACCTTTTTTCTCCATGTCTGTGCCTTGAATTTTCTTTTATTTATGATAGCTCATGCATGCATGAAACAGGGGTGGGGGGGGGAGAAAGAGAGTGAGGTGAAGCACCTTTGTCAGAGTGTTTCCATGCTGATCCCTTCCCCAGCCCTCCAGCTCCTCAGCATCCTAGGCACCTGCACATGTGCTGGGTGTGTTTTCAGGCTAATCCTGGGATCTGAACCCATGGTTGACCAAGTGATTCTAGCCTTGCAGGGCACTGTGTTACTCCTGTGCCACGCAGTTAGGCCCAATTTCATTTTCTTTTGTTCTTTCTTTTCATTTGCTAGAGGGTGCATGTGCTTGCTAGAGAGAGACAGAGAGAGAAGAAAAGTGAGAAAGCACCCCATCCCATAGGGGATATTCATGCCGCAATCCCTTCTCCTCTATTTCTCCCTCCTTTCTGGATTTTGGGTGCACGTGCACACACACTTGGCTTGTTTTTCAAGCCTCCAGGTCCAGGACTCACACTGTGCAATTGGCCATGTGGGAACCAGCTGCCTTAACCTCCATGCCACAGAAGGGCCTCAAAATTTCATTTCCTTAATTATCTCTTTTGAAGAGCAAAAGTTTTAAATTTATATGAGGTTTTCTCCCTCCTTTCTGGATTTTGGGTGCACGTGCACACACACTTGGCTTGTTTTTCAAGCCTCCAGGTCCAGGACTCACACTGTGCAATTGGCCATGTGGGAACCAGCTGCCTTAACCTCCATGCCACAGAAGGGCCTCAAAATTTCATTTCCTTAATTATCTCTTTTGAAGAGCAAAAGTTTTAAATTTATATGAGGTTTTCATTTATTAATTTTTTTCTTTTAAAGATGGAGCTCTTTGCATTCTAAGAAATCTTTGTTACTTTTTTTCTTCTAGTGGCTTTATTATTAAGCTCCTTTTAAAATAATTATTTAATTTTAATTTTATTTATCATTATATTTTTAAAAATTTGGTACAGGACACACATGCTTGGCCTCGAGAAAGAGAGAGAGAGAAGGAAAGTGAAAAAGCAAGTCGCCAGGTCTGGGACTTGAACCACGGTTGGCCATGTGGGAGTCCAGCACCTTAACCACCACACCACCACACCACCTGCTGGCCCCTATTGTTAAGCTTTCATATTTGTGTATGGTACTAGGTTAAAGTTCACCTTCTCTTATAGAAATAGTGTCTTAGTCTGTTCAGGTTGCTGGAATAAAATAGTACTGAATGGCTTGTTAACAACCAAAATTTATTTCTTACAGTTCTGAAGGCTGGGAAGTTTAAGATCAAGGTGCCAGTAGATTTGGTATCTGGTGAGTGTCTCCCTCTTCATAGACAACACCTTCTCCCTATAATCTCAAGTGGCAGAATCGTGAGGAATTTCTCCAGTATCTCTTTTGCAATGGCACTAATCCAATTCACAAAGGCTTTACCCTATTGACCTAATCATCTCCTGAAGGCTCTACATTCTAATACCTCACTTTTGGGGTTGGGATTTCTTTTCTTCTTAATTTTTTTTTAAAAAGTTGCTACAGGGTAAATTATATATATTTGCTTACAAGAGAAACTGAATCAAAACCTTCTTTTCTACTATCCTAAATAGTTCACAACAGCGTGAATTGACCTGTTATTGAAAGAGCACTCTACCTAGAAGAAAGATCTGACTAGTGTGCAAAATGTTTACAATCTTTTGTGAAATTGTAGTACTGCTACTGAACTTATTTTGTCAGTGTTTTTTGAATGAGCTGAATAAGGTTTTTGTTTTTTTTCAAAAAATTGCTACAGAAATTAAGACTAAAATCAAAAGATTGAGGGCCAGCAGGTGGCGGTGGCATGGAGGTTAAGATACTGGATCCTACATGGCCATCTGTATAGTTTGAGTCCAAGGCTTGGTGGCTTGAAAATGACACTGGGAACTTGTGTGTCTCTGCCCAAAATCTCTGAGAGGAGACTGGAGGAGAGGGGATGGTGGTATGGTCATCCCTGTGGGGTGTGATTTCTCACTTTCTCTCTCTCTGGTTAGTGCACATGCCATATAGCAAAAACAAATAAACAAAAACAAAAACAAAACAAAAAATTCACTGAAATCAACAATAATGAACACACCATTCTCTATAACCTTTGGGACGCAGTGAAAGCACTCATAAGAGAGAATTTCATAGCCATTAGTGCTTACAAGAAAAAAATATAAAGGTGGCAAAGAAACAACTTAATATCACATCTCAAGGAACTGGAAAAGCAACAACAACAAAAAACCCCAAAAATAATAGAAGAAAAGAAATAGTAAAGATTAGAGCTGAAATAAATAACATAGAGAATAAAAGAACTGTACAAAAAATATCAAAGTAACAAAAAAATTCTTTTAATGATAAACAAAATTGACAAACCATTAATTAAACTAATCAAGAAAGACAGAGAATGGAACCAGATAGATAAAATCAGCAACAAAGCTGGTAATATTACAACTGATATATCAGAAATAAAAAGACTATGAGAGAATCTATGATTGACTATATGCCCACGAACTAGAAAACCTAAATGAGACGGACACATTTCTAGAGGCATACAAGTAACCTAGGCTTAACCAGGATGAAATAGAAAGCCTGAATAGACCAATAAGAGGTGATGAGATTGAATTAGTAGTAGTCTTCCAACGAACAAAATCCCAGATCCCGACGGCTTCACTTTTGAATTCCACAAAACTTTTAAAGAAGAGCTAATCCCAATTCTCCTTGAATTATTTCTAGTTTCACAAACTCATTCTGTGCCATCACTTTGAAAGTCAACTCAGACAAGGACATGATGAAAAAAGAAAACTACAGACCAATATTTCTTATGAATACTGATGCAAAAAAACCTCAATGAGGTGTTAGCAAACTGAATCCAACAGCGCATTTAGAAGATTACACAGCAAGACCAGGTAGGCTTTATCACAGGCATGCAAGGATGGTACAACATATGCACAACAATAAGTATAATACATCACATTAATAGAAAGAAAGATAAAAGCCATGTGATCATATCTATAGGTACAGAAAAAACATTTGGTAAAATACAACATCCCTTCATGATCAAGACTCTCAGGAAAATGTAGGTAGAAGGGACATTCCTCAACACTATAAAAGTCATGTATGACAGACTCATTGCTAACCTCATACTGAACAGGGAAAAGCTGAAAGCTTTCCCACTGAAAACTGGAACAAGACAAGGCCACCCACTTTCTTTCTTTTTCTTTTTTCTTTGGGAGAGGTTTTTGCTATAGGGCACATGCACTCATCAGAAAGACAGAGAGAGACATAGAGACAGAAAGCGAGAAATCACCCCCCAGGGGGGATGGCCACGCCACAATCCCTTCTTCTCCTTTCGGGATCTTGGGCACGCACGCACACGTGCCCGACGTGAATTTAAGCCACTGGGTCCAGGACTCAAACTGCGGTTGACTACATGGGAGTCCAGCGACATAGCCATTACACTAACTGCTGGTCCCGGCCGCCCACTTTCTCTACTTTTCAACGCTGTACTGGAAGTCCTAGCCAAAGGTTCTTATTACTGTGTTATCTATGTGATAGGACTCGTAAGTCTGAGCCTTTTTCTTCCTTTGCCCAATAAAACAGTGTCAGCTTTGGCCTCTGCCTTTGGAAACAATTCTGATTCCTCAATACCCAGACTGTCTATCTGCATGCAAACTGACCTGAATGGAGAGTATAGAAAGTACAGAGCCTGACTCTCAACCCTCCTCAGAGTGAATCATGGAGAAAAATGTTCTCAGAGTGGAAGAAACTATGGTTCAGCATTCACTTTAGGAGTGTAGAATGGTGACGGTAGGGGATGAGACTGGATGGAAAAGCTTTAGAAGGAAGGACTCGTTGCTAAGGATATGGGCAGAGAAGAGATTGTGAGAGATCTCCAAGATGGAATGCTGAATAGGAGGGAGAGATGTTTTCCGAGGTGATAAAGTGAGAAGTTCACCAGTTTTGAGATATTCATGAACAGAAACAAAAGGATTTTTAGTGAAGTACAGAGAGGTTCTTTGTAAATATCTTTTAAGATTTTTGAGGACCTTGGGAAAAGACTGGAATTGATGTTTGCATTGGGATTCTTTGAATCTGGCACTGCTCTGGGACTGAACAACATGGTCTGTAGCTTTCGCAGGGTTACACTTGAACAAAAGCAAATAAAAGTAGATGTAGAACAACACAACTCAAAATGATAATTATAAATTAACCAAATGGATGAAGCTTTGCTAAAGTAAATCTACTGGTATATCTCACTGTCTCTGTCTCTCTCTCCAGCGAGCACACATGCCCTATGGCAAAACTTCTTTTCTCTTTTTTTTTAAGAACTATTTTTTTATTTAATTCCATTTGTTATTAATTTTTAATTTGCCTAGAGAGAGACAGAGAGAGAGAAAGAGAAAGTGAGAAAGCAGGCCACTAGTTCCAGGATTCGAACTGTGGTTGAGTCCTTTAACTACCATGCCACCTGCCAGCCCCTTGATTTGATTCTTTATATTTAAAGCATTATAGATCACCATTTGTTTTTGTTTTTGTTTCTGAGACAGATTTTTGCTATAGGGAATGCATGCTCACTGGAGAGACAGAGAGACAGAAAGTGAGAAATCACCCCATGTGGGGATGGTCATGCTTCAATCCCTTCTCTTCCATTCTCTTCTCAGGATTTTGGGCATACATGCACACACACCCAGTGTGAGTTTGAAGCTGCTGGGTCTGGGACTCAAACC
>NW_006210084.1:377636-381728 GCF_000334495.1 Tupaia belangeri chinensis | reverse complement strand
AGAATTATTTTATTTAACTTTATTTATTTATTTTAACTTGACCAGAGAGGGAGAGAGAGTGAGACAGAGAGAGAAAGTGAGAAAGCAAGTTGCCAGGTCCAGGAATCAAAACATGGTCTACCATGTGGGAGTCCAGAGCCCTTAACCACCATGCCACCTGCCAGCCCTCATATCTGACTTTTAAGGTGGGCTGAGAATTGAACCCTGGCTTCACATGTGGTCTCAACTTGCTAAATAGCAGCATCAACCAGCACTTGCCAGTGTGGCTGGGCCTATTTAATATATATATATATATATATAATATTTCACTTAATGCTAAATGGTGAAAGTCAGCATGAACAAAAAGAGAACCCAAGCAATATATCATTCCTTAACGTGAATCTGTGAATACTGCCAGCTTTGACTATAGTACTGAATGTTACGTGATATTTCAACTCTTCTCTAATTTTCTTCTTTCTTTCTTTATTTTTTTGTACGTATTTTGCTATTACCAAAGTCTTTAAAATCCTATGCCTTTCTAGATAAGCTTTGCAGAGAAAGCTGCCATCTAATAATGTCATGTCTACGTTTATAATAAAACATACAGTGGGGTGATCCTATTTTTCTTTCCTTTACCAAGATAAGTGGCCAATTGAATTCCAGGGCAAAGTCTCCTCTGTCCCTCTTCATTTTCCTCTTTAAATTGCTTCAAAAGATTTGTTTTTGTGAAGCTATTTACCTTTTATTTATTTAGAAGTTTTAATGTCTCCCCCTCTATTTTCATATCAACCCTCGAAAATCAACTTAGTACTTTATCCCACTGTACTGGAAAAATTTCATTATTTTAAACGAAGTATTAGTTTCTGAAAGACTAACACTTTAGAAACTAAAGCCCTATCCTATGAATACATTTTTAAGCACAAATGATTACTACAATATCAAGTTTTGTCTTTATACCTAGTACAAGAATTAAGGATGACTTCAAAGGCAGATGTGGGCTGATTGCTGTCTTTTGAACATTAGGACGTGCCAACCCAGAGGAAGCCAGACGTGCTTATCAACACACTGTGAGTTAAACACTGTCACTCTGGGAAATCGCTTGGAGGCCAAAGTGGTTGAGGAAAAAAAAAAGTAAGAGAGAGATCTGAAAATAAGAGACAGTTTCTAGTTTAAAGAGGACACTTTGATGATCTAGAATGTGACATATTAAAACTATTTAGATTACTATTTAAGGAAAAATGCAAAATTAAAACCTTTTCCACAGACTTTGCAGACTCTTAGTAATGTGTCAAAGAGGGTCCCAAGGGTCAGGGTGAGGACCTTAGACAAAATTTTTTTTGAGAGATTTTTGCTGTAGGGTGTGCGCACTTGCCAGAGAGACAGAGAGTGATATAGAGACAGAATGCGAGGAATCAACAACCCCCACCCTCAAGGGGGATAGCTACACCACAATCCTTTCTCCTCCATCCTTCTTTTGGGATTTTGGGCATGCACACACATGCATCTGGCATGAGTTTAAGCCACCAAGTCCAGGACTTGAACTCTGGTGGACTATGTGTGAGTCGAGTGACATAAACATTACACCATCTGCTAGTCCTGCACAGTGTTTTTGTTTGTTTGTTTGCTTTGTTTTTGCCATAGAGCATGTGTGCTTGCTGGAGAAAGACCAAGAGACAGTGGAAGGGAAAGTGAGAACTCACTTTCTCCAGGGGAGATGAACATGCCACAGTCCCTTCTCCATTCTCCCCTTGGGATTTTGGGTATGCATGCACATGCACCCAGTGTGATTTTCAAGTCACTGGGTATAGGACTTGAACCTTGTTAGCCATGTGGGAATCCATAGCCTTAACTACCACGCCATCTGGTGGCCCCAGACATGGTTTTATTTATTATTTATTTATTTATTTAAATAATTATTTTATTCAACTTTATTTATTTATTTACTTATTTTAATTTGACCAGAGAGGAACAGAGAGAGAGAGGGAAAGTGAGAAAGCAAGCTGCCAGGTCCAGGACTTGAACCGCAGTTGGCCATGTGGAAGTCTGGTGCCCTTAACCACCATGCACCTGCTAGCCCCAGACATGATGTTTTTAAAGGGTCTAGTTTCTTGCTTGGTTCCCACTAATTGTGCATCAATGAATACTGCTATAGTTTGACTACAGGCATTTTGATAATCATTTGTCAAATGCCTATTAATGCATAGGAATAGGAGGAGGTTATTGAATATTCAGGAAGACACATTAGCTACTGAATAATTTGGGTCCAATAAAATACAAAGGGGAGGCTGGCAGGTGGCGTGGTGGTTAAGGGCACTGGACTCCCACATGGCCAACTGTGGTTCGAGCCCCGGAACTGGTGGTTTGAGTCCCGGACCTGGTGGTTTGCTTTCTCACTTTCTCTCTCTCTCACTCTGTTCGTCTCTGATCAAATTAAAAAGAAATAAAGTTAAATAAAATAATTCTTTAAAAAATACAAAGGGAATAATTTTAGAATAACAGATTAATTTGTTCATTTGCTCATGTGCCTGCTATACACTAGGCACTGTGCTAAGTGTTGGACATATAATAGTCAAGTAAATAAACATAAGACTATAATTTTGAATTGTGACCCATGCAATGAAAAAAATGATCAGAATACAACAATAGAGGAAATTACTTCGATTGGTGTGAGGAGGGAGCTTTTCCCCAGTGCAAAATAGGACCTTGCAAGTTAAAGAAGTGATCAAAGGGAGACGAAGTAAGAGGTTGATCACACTAGGTAAGGCCAAGGTAGAAAGCTTTGGGGGAACTGACTTCTGAAAGAGACCTTTGACTGCTATAGGGGGCTTTGTGGAAGACAGTGGGAAAGAAGGAATATGTGTAGATCAATGAGGGTAGGAATTGGTAGCACATAAATCTTAGGGACTGGGCAGAAGATGGACATGGCTTACGAGGCAAAGGTTTATGATGAAGTAACAGATAGTGCTTGATTCCTACGAGATTCATTCAGCTGGATGGACTAATTCCAAACCAATTAAAAAGTATAATGCTAGGTCCTCTTGTTTTCCCTTAGCCTCATACCTCTGAAAGTTCCCAGGTTTGCAATGCTTAAAAATAAGTCTGCTCAAGGTCTACCACCATATATTGATATTGTGTGTTCTGTGAGACTTATTTATAGAGGAGGCATCCTTTAATAAGATCAGTTTTGAACATTACTATAGAAATAAATTCCTTTTGGGCAGAGACCAAGATACGCCCCAAGTTTCTATGCCAACTTCTTCCGAATATATTACAGTGGTGGTCACATTTTCAAGAGAAAAACTAACTATTTTCTATGCATATTATTTTCACTTGGGGCTGCTATTTTGTGGGTCATATGTCTCATCTGTGAAAATGAGAATAATTACACATAGCAATTAAAATGTGGTGACCTCTTCAAAATATCACCTCGAGTATTTATAATCTTTCCCAAACCATAAACATCATTCATTATTAATTCAGCCATGAAACTAAATGTAATTGAAATAGCAAAATAGCCCATGGGTCTTGTAAAATCGGTTTTTATAAGCTGGTTATCGAAGGGACAAATGTAATGACCCAGTAAATTCAACGTCTAGGGTTTTCTTGAGGTGCATATATTATTCACACCACTTTATCTTTTAGGGTCTTCCACTCACTTGGTGAGCTGCTACTGACTGGAGAGAGTCCAGATGATATAACATCTGGAGTTCCACATCTCACAGACACCATTCAAGAGCACTTTGCTCCCCCTATGCATCTAATATATTTACCCCCCTCAAGATGTAGTTAATATTCTTTTTATTTTTAAGCGAGGTTTTTGCTATAGGTTGCGTGTGCTTGCTGCAAAGATAGAGATCGAGAGACAGAAAGTGAGAAATCATCCCCCGGGGGGATGGCCATGGTACAATCCATTCTCCTCCAGTCTCCTCTAAGGATTTTGGCATGCACACACACATGCCAGGCACGAATTTGAAGCTGCCGGGTCCAGAACTTGAACTGCAGTCAACTACATGGGAGTCCAGCAATGTAACCATTACATCAGTTGCTGATCCTGGTCCCACAGCTGGTATCTTTTTTTTTTTTTTTTTTTTTTTGGGTGGGGCGGGGAGTTTG
>NW_006210084.1:366774-377573 GCF_000334495.1 Tupaia belangeri chinensis | reverse complement strand
CGCCCCCCCCCCCCAGGGGGTATGGCCATGCCGCAATCCCTTCTCCATTCTCCTCTCGGGATCTTGGGCATGTACGCACATGTGCCTGGCGTGAGTTGAAGCCACCGGGTCTGGGACTCGAACCGTGGTCGGCTACACGGGAGTCCAACAACATAGCCATTATGCCAATTGCTGGTCCATCCTTTGGTTTTTAAGAATTTTTGAAATTTAACTTTATTTATTTATTTACTTAAATTTGACCAGAGAGGGACAGAGAGAGGAGAGAGAAAGTGAGAAAGCAACCCACCAGGTGCGGGACTTGAATTACATCGGCCAGCGCCCTTAACCACTAAGCCATTTGCTGGCCCCAGATAGTTAATAGTCTTAACAAACTTCAACTCTGTTTTATAGAATATGAATTGCTGATGTCTTTATACTCAGAATGATCTAAGAGATTTGAGTATGAACATGAAGAGTTAATTAATCACAATGAAAAACCACAACACTTCAAGATAGTTAGGGCCTTGGAGCTCTGCAAGGTACCGCAGAGCTTTCTGGTTCCAGGCATGCGCAAAGCCAAAGCTCATGTGCTTTAGATGGCAGGGTGGGGGATGCTGGTGGGCATATACAGGAGTCTGAAGGAGACCCCTTTGTACCTTTGCAAACTACAAGTTTGCTTCAGTTAAACTTCACAAGGCCTCACCTTCAACCCAGTCACTTACTTGAAAAGGTGACAAAGACAGAAAAAAATGATGTGACCTAAAAATGGGACGTGGTCTCAATGGATGTTGAAAAGCTATACTTAATAGCTCCTGTATCTCAAATGTTTCCTTTTCAATTCAAGGGAGATGTTCGACTCTATTTTTCCAAAGAAGTAGAGGAAATCGAGAATGAGGGCAGTGTACCCCATAGCTTGGCTAATTTACTATAAAAGTCTTCCAGTGGAGTCTTTATAGAGGCTGTGGTTTTCTTGCTGACCCTGAAATGAGGGTTCGAACATTACCATTATCATTAGATGATTTATCATCCTTAAAAAGTTGACTCTTCCAGAGACCTTTGGCTGACCATATCATTTATCACCTATTCTAAAATGAAGCGAAGATACTTGATAAATTGCTCAGCCTGGCTTCAGAGAGCTTGGGTGCACTCAGCTTTTCAGGTAGAAAAACAGCTTCCTTGAGATAACTGCCCAGCTTCTTTGATCTCATTGACTAAACTGCTTTTAGGCTTTTGTTCTCCAAATTCTTGTTCTATCCATTTTAGGGTTTCAAAGTATAGAACTTGCCCTTATGGTATGCTTACTGTTCATGAAACCACTCGATAAAAATGCAAATGTCAATCTTTTTTCAATGTAATTTTAGAAGCTATGGGTAACATGGTGTAATTAAACTGTAGGGGACCTGAAAGAATTAGATAGCAGCAATTCTTCCCGCTGTGTGTTTTGGCCAAGATAGCCATTTCTTGATAAAAGAAGAATTTTATCCAAGTCCCTGCAATGAGATGTTATTTGTAGGGGAATTTGGGGGACATTGATAGGGTATATGCTTTTATATAATGCCACTGATTTGTCCAGACAACCAAAGTCTAGAAAGTACTCCTTTCCTCAGCTAAAGCCATGGATATCACTACCTCAACTTCCATCTGAACAGCACGCAGTAGAAGGAATACACAAGTCTTTTGAGTCAAGGGCAAGAGAGAGAGTTCCTTTCACCCTTTATGCATTACTTCAAATCTATACTTTCGCATCCTTTGATTCCTTGTTCTCCCTGCTCTGGGCAGACTTAGCTGAGCTTGTTCTTACTCAAAATATAATCGGGATTCCATAAAAATGAAAGAAGAGGAAAAATATATTGAGTAGATGAATAGCAGGTTTTGCTGCAGTATTTCATACACCAGTACATGACGTCTCAGAGCCCTGGGATAGAGTAGGGAAATGGTGACAAGCCCAGCACTGTGGGAGAGGACTGTGTCCTTGGTCAGTGGCTATGAGTAAATGGAGGCAAAATGGAGGAGGAGGTAGGAGCCAGGATTACAAAGAGTCCTACATGGCAGGCTATAAACATTGTCCCCTGTCTGTTTAAAGCATGTAGATCTCTCTTGAAGCAGAGGAGAGATTTTTTTTCTTAGGAAGGATAGATTGGAGTGGGGAGAGATAAAGGGCAGGATTGTTGCACTTTATTTAGGTAAGAGATCACTCAGTCTTCAATTAAGCCAATTAGTTAAAACGAATTTTTTTTTGGGGTAGAGATTTTTGTCTTAGGGTGCATGCACTTGCTAGAGAGAGACAGAGAGAGACAGTGAAAGGAAAAATGAGAAGACACCCCCTCCGGTGGCATGGCCAGGCCACAGTTTCTTCTCCTCCATTCTCCTCCCAGGATTTTGGGCACTCATGCACCTGTGTCCAGCATTATTTTTTTTTAAGAATTATTTTATTTAGCTTAATTAATTTATTTACTTATTTTAATTTGACCAGAAAGGGACAGAGTGAGTGAGAGAGAGGGAGAGAGAGAAAGAGAGAGAGAGAGGGAAACTGAGAAAGCAAGCTACCAGGTCTGGGACTTGAACCACGGTTGGCCAGTGGGAGTCCAGTACCTTAACCATCATACCACCTGCTGGCCCTCTAGCATGATTTTTAAGCTACCAGGTCCAGGACTCGAACCACAGTTGACCATATGGGAGTCCAGTGACATAACTGCTATGCTATCTGCTGGCCCCCTCTCCAATTAGCTTTTTAAATTTGGTACTTAACGCTGTTTGAGGGGGTCAGCAGGTGGTGTGGTGGTTAAGGGCACTGGACTCCCACATGATCAACTATGGTTCTAGTCCCGGGCCTGGCACTTACTTTCTTGCTTTCCCTCTCTTGCTCTCTTGCTTACTTTGTCCCTCTCTGGTCAAATTAAAATGAATGAATGAATAAATAAAATTATATAAAATAATTATAAATTTAAAAAAAGCTACTTGAGAACATTGTGATATTAAAATAACTCCTATCTCCAAAGACAAAGGTATTGTTCTCATATTTTACCTTTTTTAGTAAAAGAGGCTGATTCTGTCCATTTATAGCCTTTGCCCCAAAGGGCAATGCACATTTTTATAAAGAATAACCAGATCTTCCGGTTTGGCATTGAAGAAAATTTTGTAAAGTTATAGCAGATGATCCCATCTGTTATGAGGTTGGACTGTTTTATTTATTTATTCATTCATCCAGTTATTAATTCATAAAACATTTTTTGAGCAGTGGCTCAGACTTTGTGCAGGGCATCGTGAGTAGGGCATGGGCCCTCCCTTCAAGGAGCTCATAGACTAGACAGAGATGTGTGGACACAGCATTGCAAAGTCATGTTATAAATGAAGTTACGACCATCTGAGGGAGGGATTCTTTTGAAGACATTGTAGGAAACAATAGCAGTCACATGCCAAAGGAGGCCATGCTACATGGTCGTCATAGAACAATTTCAATGAAGAACCACGGAAGGTCAAAGATTCGAATATTTCTTTCATATGTGAAATCAAAATTTATAAAAAGCTCACCCTTAGGTCACAGGTTGGCAAACTCTGGCTCATGGGCCAAATTTGGTCTGACATCTGTTTTTGTAAATAAAGTTCTATTGGAACACAACCACCCTCATTTGTTTACATATCTCTATGGCTGCATTTGTACCACAGTGGCTGAGTTGAGTAGTTGTGGTAGAGACCACAGGGCAAGTGAAGCTGAAAAAGCTGACCTTGCCCTAGGTAGACATGGCCCCATCCTTTTCTGGACTCTGGTGAGCCCCATCCTTTTGCATCGCCAGTATAGGTGTCCTTGTCTCTGTCCCTCACCAAACTTTACCTTGTTTCTCTAGTCGTTGGGCCAGTGTCTGGCACCAAAGCCTGGGGTTTTGACTTGAGAACCCAGTGACTGCTTTTCCACAGTGTACGCTAGTCACAGAGTGGAAAAAGGGAAGCCACTCGTGTGAACCGTCCCTAGAATCTTCTATCGGTGATGATGTCACCTGTTTCCTCTCAACCTCCAGCCTGCTGTGTCCACATCTGGACAATCTGGTGGGTTCAGGGGCACAGGGAGAAATATGGACTCGAACCTGTATGAATGTTTTCACTTGGCTCTTCTGTGAGATTTGGAGCCTGGCCTGTTTCCCTCTGGCCCCAGGCACTATCTGATATGGTTGAACACACCTGATCTTCCATGGAAGGGCAGCACCATGACAAAGGAATTCTCAACTACAGCATGGAGAGATCTTGATCTGAAAAATGCCTGGGAGAGCACAGCGTGAAAGTCACCTTTGCACTTCTCAAAATATAATAATTTGTTCCCCCTGTTCACCATATACTTGATTCCAAGTGTGGTCACATGGCCCAGGTCTAGCCCGTGAATTTTGTGCAGGACTCTGGGTGACCAGGAAAACAGCTCTCTTCTCCGCTGTGCTAGTGAAAGGGGTAGAAGGAAGGTCTGGCACTGTCAGAGTCCACCTTGCCGTCCTGCCAGGCAAGGCCACTTACAGGAAAGCAGAACCTAGTGATCCAACCTCCCAGTGTCTGGGCAGGTGGATTCAGTAGCACAGCTCAGAAACACCTCTATGCCTGAAGAGCACGGAGGAACAACAAATGGAAAGAGAAAAAAAGGAACAGAGAAAGGAAAGGTGGAAGATTGCTATTCACAGCACCACCAGCAGGGGGAGGGTGGTTAAAGTGTTGGCTCTCGCCTGGCTGACTCCTGGCAGCCTGAAAACAGGGTGCATATAAGTGTGTACCTGAAATCCCAAGAGGAGGAGAAGGGATTGGACGTGGCCATCCCTCCCCACCCCCCCACCGGGGTGATTTCTTATTTTTTCCCTCTCTCTTTGCCTTTCTACAGTGAGAGAAGGCACTCTATGGCAAAAAATTTAAAGAAAAAAGAGGATTGCTATGATTGCTATTTGCAAAGGGACCCAGGGTGTTTCTTTGGTGAAAGTTATCACCCACCTTCCAGGTTCGTTAGGAGGTTTAAGCGGAAATGGAGCGGCCGCTAAGGTGGAATCTGTTCATTCATTGTTGTTCAGCCACCAGAAGGAGCTAAGGGGATCTAAGTTACTTACAGCTTTTAAAGTCAGTCCTGAAACACCCCATTCTGCTAGAGTGAGTGTCCCCCTCCTCTAAAATGAGGGCTTTACACTTGGTCACGTCAAAGGTGTCATCCACTTCTGATCTTCACAGAACACGCCTTCCTTTGGCAAAAGCTAGTTTCTGTACAAATAACTCGGGTGAAATGACAGAAGATGCCCGCCAGATGTCACTGTAGAACAGGGTTGATTCCTCCATGCATCGGTCTTCGTTAATGCCAGCAGCTCTCACTGGGAGACTGTTTAGCAACTGTCCCACAAGATTAGGCTCCCAAGTCAGAAAACCATGCACTGCCACCCCTACATGTCCTAGGGTGGGTCATGTGCCACATCTTTGCTTTCCTTGTGACTTGGAGGCAAAACCTTTTCTTCCTTCCTTCCCAGTCACTCCCTCCATGCAAAATAGCTAATATTTAATCATTATAGACACCCCTCCCACATAGTTTCCTTATGCATTTTCTGTCATTGAAGACCAGTATTGTGCTTAGCTATTGGAAATAAAACTCTTGAGATTCTTATGAAAAGGTAAGCTTAAACACAAGTATTTCCACAGGAGTTGACCTGTTTTCTCTTTCTTCCAATCTGCTACATGTTATCATCTCAAAGCCCCTCTGCCAAGAAGGCCTGCTTTGCTGAGGACCTGATGGTTCTGCTCTGAGACCATTGTAGAAACATCAGTGGTCTGTGGCCACTTGAATTTCACTCTTCACGGGGGCTCTTGCCTTAGCCATAAGGATCTGAGGAAGGTTGTGAGCCTATGAGTCTTGGGTATGTGGGTTTCTATCCCACCCTTCTCCCCACAAAACATTGATTCTACTCTCTCTTTTTTTTTTTTTTTTTTGAGAGATTTTTTGTATAGGGTGCATGTGCTTGCTGGAGAGACAGAGAGAGAAAGAGAGAAAGCACCCCCCCAGTGGGGATGGCCACACCAGAATCCCTTTTCCTCCATTTTCCTCTCGGGATCTTGGGCATGCATGCACACGTACCCGGCGTGAGTTTTAAGTCACTAGGTCTAAGACTCAAACCGAGGTCGACTATGTGGGAGTCCAGCAATGTAACATTACACCATCTGCTGGTCCCTATTGATTCTACTCTTATTGAAGAGACTGTTACACACTCTAAATCATCATGTGCACGCCTACATTTCCCGTCCTCCCTTAAACTAGGCTTGAGCTCACGATTAGTGGTGGCCAATGAATAGCGACCGAAAGAGAGCTGTGCCAGTCCTAGCTAAAGCAATTGAGACTTGCTGTGTCACATTCATTTCAGTTTCCTCATGCTATATGCTCTAGCTGGCAGAGCCACAGAATGAAGGAGAATGGGTTGAAGAGATTAAGAAATAAACCTAAGGAGCCCAAAAGGAATTGTGGGAGAAAGACTCTTTCCTTTCCGTCTGGGCAGCCCTCAGGTAAGCCAAGATGGGGGCATACAAGTACATCCAGAAGCTATGTTGGAAGCAGCAGGCCAAGGTGATGTGCTTTCTTCTGAGGGACCCCTGCTGGCAGTCCCACCAGCTCTCTGCACTGCATCGGGAGCCCCGCCCCACCCGGCTGGATAAAGTGCACAGACTGGGCTAAAAGGCAAAGCAAGGTTATGTCCTATACAGGATTCGTGTGCGTCGTGGAGGCCGCAAACACCAAGTCCCCAAGGATGCAATCTATGGCAAGCCTGTCCATCATGGTGTTGACCAGCTCAAGTTTTCTGAAACCTCTAGTCTGTTACAGAGGAGCGAGCTGAATGCCACTGGGTGGGTGACAATTCCACATATAAATTCTTTGAGATTTTCCTCATTGATCCATTCCATAAAGCTATCAGAAGAAACCTTGACACCCAGTGGATCACCAAACCAGTCTACAAGCACAGGGAGGGAGATGTGTGGGGTGACATCCGTAGGCCCCAAGAGCCGAGGCCTTGGAAATGGCCACAAGTTCTACCACAGTATTGGTAGTTCTCACCGTGTAGCTTGGAGAAGGTGCAATAAATACCCTCCAGCTCCACCATTACTGCTAATCTAAGAAATGTTTGTAAAATTCATATCTAATAAACAATTTAGGTCAAAAAAAAAAAAGAAAAAGAAACTTTTCTGCATTAAGTGACTAAGATTCCAGGGTTTATTGGTTACAGCAGCATAGCCTAACCTATCCTGACTAACTCAGTGGGTCTGTGAACATATCTAGAAGAAAGAGATGAATCTTAATTGGAAGCTAATTGCAGTTTTTAGCATTTTAACTAGTATTAGTAATCTTTGTTATTAATACAGGAACACTTCTATAGGCTAAGCACTATGTAAAGGAAAATGGCAATATCTGGAAAGAATGTTTTTGGGTTCTGGAACAGCCTGGAAATTATCATATGAATATGATAATATACATTTGAGTAACACCGGCAGATGAATCTTGACCAATGGCCCATTGGAGGAATACCCATGAAGGTTCCTTAAGGAGCTAGTTCCTAGGTGAAAGCCTGTCCACTCATACAGTCAGTGGAGGCACCATGATGACTTCTTGCCATCCTCTGGAAAGCATGATATCAGTGTCTTCAAAAATGCAAAGATATCTCTTCTTTCTCTGCAGGCCCAAATTGTATGGAATGCTAATGTTACCAAGATAAACAGAACTTCAAATAATTCTTTTTCCTCAGATTTATTTTTGATGTCTTTTGTATGTATTTTTTTCTTTTACAGAGATTTTTGCTATAGGGTGTGTGTATTCTCCAGAAAGACAGAGAGACAGAAAGCGAGAAATCATCCCATAGAGGGGCTGCACACCACAATCCTTTCTCCTCCATTTTCCTCTTAGGATTTTGTGCATGCATACACACAAGCCCAGCCTTAGTTTTAAGCTACTGGGTCTGGGACTCGAACCATGGTCAACTATGGAAGTCCAGTGATGTAACCATTATACCATCTGCTGGTCCCTATTTTTGATGTCTTTTGATTCCATGTTCTGAACCAAAAAGAAGGAATTTTGTGGTTATGGCTTGAATGGAACTTCTTTTTCTCAGAAAGAGACTGACAGGGAAATAAAAACAAGGCCCTGGAATTTGATAGAAAGTGGATGAATATGGAAGATTTGTTGCTTAACGAAGCAAGTCAGGCTATAAAAGAGAGACATTGCATGTCTCCACTTAACATATACCGACTGTCCGCACTCTATGGTAGAGACTGAAAGACTGGAGGACATAGAAGCATTAAAAATTCTTATCGACATAAGAGACAAAGTATAAGGAGAGTGTGGGAGGGGAAGAACACAGGAAAGATAATTTGGGGGAAAAAATGGAGAGGTCAGATATTTGTGGGATGCAGATATGGTTTATTATCTGTTGTTAAGGATGTGTAGTATTCTCAATTAGACTGAGACGTATATCATGGTGGGTAAAGTCTATTTGCAATCTAAATGATGTATAGCAATTGAATGTATAAATAATAATGATAATAAAGGAAAAAAAAAGAAAGAAAGCATTCTTCCCTTATTATAAAATTTTCAGGGCCAGCCAGTGGCATGGTGGTTAAGGTGGCTGGATTCCATATGGCCAACAACTTGGTTTGAGTCCTGGACCTGGTGGCTTGAGAAACATGCTGGGTGTGTGTTCATGCGTGTAGAAAATCCCGAAGGCAGAAGTGGAGAAGAGACTGTGGCTTGACCATTTCCCATGGGGGGTGCTTTCTTGCTTTCCCTCCCTTCCTACTCTGTCTCTCTCCAGACAGTGCATACACTCTCTGAGAAATTAAATAAATGAATGGACAGAAAAACTTACAGTGAGGCCAGCTAGGTGGCATAGTGGTTGGGGTGGCTAGGTTCCACATGGTCAACTGCATGGTTTGAGACCTAAACCTGGTGGCTTAAAAAACACACTTGGGGGGGGGGACCAGATGGCACAGTTGTTACGTTGCTGGACTCCCACATGGCCAACAGTGGTTCTGGTCCTGGACTCAGTGGCTTCAAAACTGTACTAAGCATGTGCATGCCCAAGATTCTGGGAGGAGAAGGGATTGTGGCATGGCCATCCCCCTGGGGGGTGATTTCTCACTTGTCCTCTTACCTTTTCACTGTCTCTCTTGCTCTCTCTCCCCAGTGAGCACACGTGCCCTAAGGTAAAACAAAGACAAAACACACGGTGGAGTGTGGGGAAGCAGACGGTGTGGTGGATAAGGTGCTGGACTCCCATAAGGGTGATCATGGTTTGAGTCCTGAACCTGGTGGCTTGCTTTCTTACTTTCCCTCTCCCTCTGTCTCTCTCTGGTCAAATTAAATAAATACAATTATATAAATAATTCTAATACACACACACACACACAAACACACATGGCATGTGTGTGTGCCTAACATCCTGAGAGAAGGGATTGCAGTGTGTCCATCCCCACAGGAGGTACTTTCTCACTTCCTCTCTCCCTTTCACCAATGAGTGCATGCACCCTATAGAAAATTAAAAATAAAAAAAGAGCTGAGAGGTGGCATGGTTGTTAAGGCACTAGACTCCCATGTGGCTGACCGCAGTTCGCGCCCCAGACTCTGGCAGACTCTGGAGTCCTGGTGGATTGCTTTCTCACCCCCGCCCCCCCCCATCTCTCTGGTCAAATTAATAATAATAAATTAAAAAATACTTTAATAGTATATCATCAAATTTCCCTGGTGATTAAGGAGAGTTATGGTTAGTCACAGGTAAGTGAATAGTTTACTTTCTGCAAAATACAGCCTGATTCAGCATTATTTACTGATAGGCTTAGTTTCAAATTGCTTCCTCATCATTTTCAGTTGTTAGTCTCACCATCTTATTAATTCAGACACGAGAAGGTTCTTTGGCATCCCACGCCTTCTTGCAGGCTCTCGGGCTTGTCTTAGGGTTCAGCCTGGAAGTGAGTTCTCTCTTTAAAGTCTCTCCTCCTCTCCAATAAGTGGGAGATTCATCAAGGATCTACGGCCATTATCAAGTCAAGCCATTAAAGATTTCCTTGGGATCCAGACATTCAGCTCCAGGCTTTCCAAGTGACAACCCTTAACAAATGGAGAGGGTGCAATCCCTGGAATCCCCTCCTTTCAGCTGCCGCAGATGTACTCTGCCTTGGGGGTCCTGCAGGCATTGTCCCTGGTTGGCGGTCTTTTCCCACATGTTATGTCTCTGGAGCAATTGTGAGCATCTATCCTCATTTGCTTAAATTTTAATACTTTAACTTAGGGACTTCTGATTAACTGCTAAAGTAAGTTTTCATTTTTTTAATTAAAGAAAAATATTTTCTTTTTAAATTGGCAGAGGGTGCATGTTCTTATCAAGACAGAGATAGAGAGATGGAGGGACAAAGCCCCCTCCAGTGAAGTGTGGTCATGCCTCACTCCCTTCTCCATCATTTCTCTGTCTTGTTGGGATTTGGAGCATGTATGCACAAGTGTCCAGTGTATTTTTCAAGTTGCTGAGGCTGGTATTTGGACAGCGCAGTTGGCCGTATGGGGTCTGGCTCCATTAACCACTAGACTACAGGGCTGGCCCTAAAGTAAGTTTTAAAATCCATTGAGGGCCAGCAGATCACCATAGGCTTATAATTTCTCCCAGATTTTCCAGACACTTCCCACTATGTTCTGAGGGGATACTAACTACCATATCACATCTTTTTTCCTTCAAGGTGCTAAGAAGTGAATATAAGGTCCCACAATTATTTTTTAAAATAATTATTTATTTAATTTTATTTATTCATTCATTTATTTTAATTTGACCAGAGAGAGATAC
>NW_006210084.1:335131-365718 GCF_000334495.1 Tupaia belangeri chinensis | reverse complement strand
ATTTTGGTGTGACCACACCCCGTTAGGGGAGTGCTTTCTCTCTCTATTTCTAGTGAGTGTACCTGCCCTGTGGCAATTTAAAAAACAATCCAAACTATACATAGCCCCTTGGCGAAGAGTCTGCTTGGACCCATCCATTCCCCTTATCTTTTCAGCAACCTTATTTCTACGTGATTCTTCTCGTATGATCACTCACAGCATCAGCCTGGTCCAAGTGATTTGCTACCCATGATTTTCTACCCACACTGCTGAAGAAGTGAGGTCAATGGGTTTAGGTTTGCCTCTTACAAAAGATGCACATTACCGGTCCCTCGGGGTACAGAGAAGATTAATTACTCCTACAAGATCCTGAGTTACATCATACCTGGGATGAAAGATAATTCTGACCCAGTTTTCTGTCCACAGGTGTCAGCCGTTCCCAGGGGGGTGTGGTCTGCGGGGACCTCAGTTCCACCGGCTCACGTGGCCTGGGGGGCATGGCCACCAGCAGCAGCACCCTGTGCTCACCTTTGGTAGTGGGAGCCTGCTCCAGTCCAAGATCTGTGCGGTTTGCGTAGAAAGTTGTGCAACTCGAGAAGGACTGGGTCTGATGGGGGAGTGTGGGGCTGGCTGGGAGGGGCAGTTATTTTTGTCACAGGCCCAAGTGTTCGTTGGCAATTTCCCCTTACAGGGAACCTAAAACTATCTCTCCAGTTTCCTTGTTATTGGGGTTGTGATCTTCTCTTGGCGTGTAAACCCTGGGTTTGGCAGTGCCATATCCATTGACTCTCCTGGTCCCTGTGGTAAAGGAAAAAGGATATAATCTAAAGCCTTTTCGATATAAGCTACTTAGTCATCTTCTTCCCTGGGGAACTTTACATCAGCGGCCATGTGGTGCAGGCCCTCTGGGAAGGGAGCCAGGTAGAGGGCATACAGAGCGTGCTTTGCCCTGGAGTGGAGGCGTTGCAGATGCCACCACAGCATAGAGGGACAGCAGGGGAAGAGGAGCCGGGACTCCAGGGAGGCCCCTCACTCAGTCTGAGAGATCGTACATTCCCAGAGTCCCCCAGCTATTCATATGTCAGGACAGAAGGCCTGATGAGGCCTATCAGCGGGATTTATACTACTGGCTGCTTGGAATTTTGTTGTGTTGGCATGATTTCTGTATGGCTCCTTTCTTTCAGTATGTTCAATTAAATATGGGTGGCAAAAACTCTCCTAGTAATCAAGTTAATGCCTACCTCTGTCACTGTTTTCCTAACCCACCTGTCACTCTGATTCCCTGGTACCTGGTGACAATTTAGTCTCTCTGTAAGAGAAGAAGGTTCTTTATGCCTAAGTCAAATGGAGGAAAGAGACTTTCTGAACTACCTGATTTCTTGCAAAACACACACACACGTGCACACATGCGTGTACAAAGAATAGGTAAATTTATGGCCAAATAAGTAAAATGCAAAGAAGGAAAAGGAAAGAGGAGGGCACATGGACACACTAGTGCTAAGAATGAGACAAACTTTGCATGTTTTGGGAGAGATCTTCAGCTTGGCCAGGAGACCAGTCCCTTCAAAGTGATGCTTTCGAGTCATTAGCAAGGAGGGTTAGCACTTGCCTTATTGAATGGATACTTGCGAAGAATGGAGTAAGTGAGATGTGACCAAGATAGAAGTTCAGAGACCCTAATACACACACACACACACACACACACACACACATATATATATATATCTCACACATATATATATATATCTCATATATATATATATATATATATATATATATGCAATCATACATCTGTATTCTGCTGCTGAGATTCAATCTTCTGCATGATCTAATCTGCTTTTGATATTTATATATACACAGATACCTTATCTATGTGTGGGTAGTGTGTGTGTGTGTACACATGCACACTGGAATACTATTCCACTGTTAAGAATGAAGTCTTGCCATTTATGTTAAATAAGTGCACCTAGAGGTTATTATGTTAAGTGAAATAAGTCAGACACAAAAAGAGACACACTCTTCACTTGTGGAACTTGAAAAAAATGGGTCCTATGTAGAGGTGGGGGAGATTGGAAAGAATGAGAACAGAGGGATGTCAATTAGTAACAATTAAATTGCAGATGGAAGGAATAATTTCTAGTGTTATAAAATATGGTGGAATTGTGACTGACCATGGTTTGAGTCCTGGACCTGGTGGCTTGCTTTTTCACTTTCTCCTCTCTCTGTCTCTCTCTGGTGAGCATGTGTGTCCTATAGCAACTTAAAAAAAATGGTCCCCCAGATCTAGCCAGGAGCCAGGACAAGCCAATCAGCAGCCACCTATATCTGAGGTCTAAGTGGCTTCATTCAGTGATTATGATGATCAAAAACCGTCTACCTAGACTTCACCCTCCTGCACTCCAGATCTAACCAGGACCAGAGAATACAAAGCAACTCATGGAAATGTCAGTAAAGAATTTAAAATATTCATAGTGACAAAAACTAACAGAGATTCAAGAAAAGAGAGAAAATGAACTCCAGAAGATGCAGGAGAAAAGAGACACTGAGTTCCAGGAAGTGAGGAAGTTCTTGCACAATCTAAAAGAGGAGATATACACCATTAAAAAAATCTAATGAAATTGTTAGAGATGAAGGCTGTAAGACAGGAAATCAAAAATATCAAAAGCAGATTAGGTCATGCAAAAGATCAAATCTCAGCTGTAGAAGATCAAACCGCTGACCTAGAAAATTTCACCAAAAAGACTGAAAAAATAGTCCAAAAATGAGAATAACATACAAGTAATACTAGATACCATTAAACACCCAAACATCTGGATCATTGGTATCTCAGAAGGTGAAGAAACTAATAAGGGCATTATAATCTATTCCATAAAATCCTGGAAGAAAATTTTCCAGACCTAGAGAGGCACTCAAATATCCAGACCCAAGAAATACAAAGGATCCCACATAAAATCAACCCAAGAAGGTCCCCCAGGTATATCACAGTCAAATTTACCAAAACCACAGACAGAGACAAGATACTAAATTTGGCAAGAGAGAAAGGTCAAGTTACTTTCAAAGGATATCTCATCAGGCTAAAGTCAGACCTCTCATTGGAAACAATGCAAGCAAGGAAAGAATGAGAAAATATATACAAAGTGTTAAGTGAAAAACAATTTCAACCAAGAATACTATACCCACCAAGATGATCCTTCATATGGGAAAAAAAGACAAAAACATTCTCAGATAAACAAAACCTGAAAGAATTTACCAACACAAGACCAGCTGTCCAAGAAGTGCTGAAGGGAATACTATATCAGAAAAACTAAAGTCGGATACACAAAAATGAGACTACTAAAAACAACCAAGAGATGGCTGGCCTAATGGTAGAGACAAGTCCGGAGTTGAATATTAACTTCCAGAGTTTAAATGGAAAGATCAGACCACAGGAACACTGCAAAATCAAGAGAAGAGAATCTGAACTAGTGAAATAGAATTTTTTTGACTTTAGGCTAAAATATTAGTGATTTTCTTCGATGTTTTGATTTCCATATTTAAGGATTTTTGTCTTCTTTTGAACTGTTGATAGATTAATCTGCCTACTATTTGAATTAAATCATAACCTTTTTCCTAGCTTTAAGTTTTAAGCAAATTTCTCTTAACATATTTTGATTTTGATCTATTAAAACTAAAACTGTTTTCCTTGGGGGAAAAAAAAGTATTAAAAAGAGAAAAAAGCGATAATAATAATAATAAATAAAATTAAATAATTCTTAAAATAAAAACCCCTCGCTACAGCTCTTCCTGGTAACCCATTTTCTGGGACCCCTCCCTTCGTGGGAGTTCTGTTCTTCCTTCCCTCTCCTTTAATAAACTCCCCGCTTTGCTATACCTTTAAAAAAAAAAAAAGTGGAAGAATATAGATGGCAACAACTTGTGCATCTCAAAGTAACTGAAAGGGAGGATTTTAAACACTCCCAGCACAAATAATAATAAACGGCCAAGCTGATAGATTCACAGTTAACCCTGAATCATTGTATTCTACTGTAAAATCATTGTATTCTACCGTTCTGATATCTTAAGAATATGCTGGTTTACATTTTACAAATATATACAATTACCATGTGTAAATAAAAATATTTTAAATTCTATTTTATTTTTTAATTTGCCAGAGAGTGTATACACTTGCCAGAGTGAGACAGAGAGAGGGAGAGAAAGAAAGCACCTCTCAAAGGGGCATGGTCATACACAATCCCTTCTCCATGTCTCTACCCTGCCGGAATTTGCACATGCACATGTGCAGGCATGGTTTTTAGGCCTGGGGGCCTAGTATTCAAACCACATAGTGGGCCATGTGGGATCTCGCTCCATTAACCACTAGACTACAGGGCTGGCCCTAAAGTAAGTTTTAAAATCCATTGAGGGCCAGCAGATCACCATAGGCTTATAATTTCTCCCAGATTTTCCAGACACTTCCCACTATGTTCTGAGGGGATACTAACTACCATATCACATCTTTTTTCCTTCAAGGTGCTAAGAAGTGAATATAAGGTCCCACAATTATTTTTTAAAATAATTATTTATTTAATTTTATTTATTCATTCATTTATTTTAATTTGACCAGAGAGAGATACACAGAGAGAGAGAGAGAGAGAGAGGGAAAGTGAGAAAGCAAGCCACCAGGTCCAGTATTTGAACTGCGGTCAGCCATGTGGGAGTGTCCAGCACCTTAACCACCACGCCACCTGCTGGTCCCAAAGGTCCCACAATTCTTAACATGCTGATGAGGTACTGTGTTGTTTGACCAGTTAGCTATTATGTTAGGTATCTATTGCTGTTTAGCAAATTATTCCTGCATTTAGCAGCTTCAAACAGCGCACATTTGTTATTTCTCATAGTTTCTGAAGGTTAGAAGTCCAATCATGGCTTAGTTGGTGGATCTGGCTTACCGTCACTCACAAGGTTGCAGTTAAGCTGCCGGTCAGGCCTGCACTTATCTTCAGGTTTGACTGGGGCTGTTGAATTCATTTCTAGGCTTACTCAAATAGCTACCCTGCATGGGTCTCTCCACATGGTTACTCAAAACATGGCAGCTTGCTTCTCTCTAAGTGAGTGATTTAAGAGAGAAGACAGCAAGAGACTGCCTAAGAGAGAAGCCACAGACGTCATTTATAGCCAAATCTCAAAGTGCCATTACTGTCACTTGTGTGCTGTTGGTCACACAGGCTGACCCTGCTACAATGTGGGAGAGAACTACACAAGAACATGAATATGAAGAGGCAGAGATCATTGGGAGCCATCTTGGAGCCTAGTTGCTACATAGGTTTGTTCTTCTCTGGTCAATTACCATTTCTAGGGCTTCAGGTGCTCTGACCTTTTGATTCTTCCATTGTGTTGTGCTATCCAGTCTACTCTAACTCTCCCTCCATGCTCCTTTGCCTTTTTTTTTTTTTTGAGAGATTTCTGCTACAGGGTGTGTGCCCTTGCTGGAGAGACAGAGAGACATAAAGTGAGAAATCACCCCCATGGGGATGGCCTTACTGCAATCCCTTCTTATCCATTCTCTCAGGAATTTGGGTATACATACACATGTGCCTGGCATGAGTTTCAAGCTGCCAAGTCCTGGACTCAAACCACAGTCGACGAGGTGGGAGTCCAGTGACAAAACCATTATGCCATCTACTAGTCTCAGCTTTTTAACATTGTTGCTGATTTAATTTTGCTATCTCTCTCTACTTGGGTTGTAAACTCCAAGTTAATGTTAGACTTTGCCCTTGAACGTATCCCTGGTTTGGTGGCTGCTGTAAGGTATATGGGCTGAATGAGTACAAGAAGAAAAATCAAGGTCAGTATATGAGGGAGGTACGTGGGAGGGAATCCAGGAGTGTAAGAATGGTGTGTGAACTGGAATTACGAGTGGAGGAATTAGGCATTTCTCTTTTCTCCAGCATGATCTATTCCTTTCCTCTTATCTATGCCCTCCATTTCTCTATTTTCTTCTTTCTACTTACATGTCTCTTTCTTTTGCTTGTCAACTCCATTTTACCCCAACTCTTCTTGTTCTCACTGGTAGTAACTGGAAAAGGCGACTGATGTGTCAGAACAAGAAAAGGAAAATTGAAGAGCGCTGTCAATAGGAGTAAATGTTTTGTAACACAATCCTGGACCAGGTACTGGAGGCTGAAGCAAAACTCTTCCAGACCAGAAAGCTAGCTGCTGGCTTGTTACAGAAGTGAGGTAATAGGGGCAGAATTATCCTGCTATGTTTATTCAGTCACATAGACAGTTACCCAACATTCAGGAAGGAGACTTCACCTATCTGAGAATAGGCTCAAGGTTGGGGATGTAAAAACTTGAAGGGACAGGATTCTTAACATCAAATTACTGTCTGGCACCTTGGTACTCAAAGCCTGGTCCATGAAACAGCAACATCGACGATGTTGATCAGTGGGGATTTGGCTGGAAATGGAGAATCCTAGGCTGTGCCCAGATGAACTGAATCAGGATGTTCTTTTCAACCAGATGCCTAGGTGATCTGAATGTTCATTAAAGTTTAGGAAGACTCTGCCTAGTAGACACAGATAAGTAGAAAGCTGAGGACGAGAAGAAGTGTCAGAATAGATATAAACACAGAGGACGTGGAATCACATTGCAACATCATCTGGCCATCATCTGCCCATGGCAGTGGGTATGGGCAGGGCAGTCAGGAGACAGCACATACATGGCAATTTGCAGAGTGAACGGATCCATAGGGTGTGGCATGTACAGGTAGTAGAACATACAAAGGTCCATTGGTTCTTAGAAGCACAGCCCATTCAATCAAGTGCAAGTTATCCAACTTGGACAGAACTAGAACCTGAGGTGAGAAGTGACAAGAGATGAGGTTGAACGTGTGGATGGAAGTGGATCACAGAGTTAACTGTGCCCTCCTAGTAAGACCTGACTTGACTTTTAAATCATCAGAGAATCACTAATTATTATACTTTGTACTGGAGAGAGGCTCCTTTGAAAGGAACAGGAGTAGAACTTACGGTACTATAATAATCATACTTACTACTTAAACACCAGGTGCTGTACCAAGCACTTAAAATGCCTTGTTTCACTTTAACCTTGATAAGCCTTTGAGGAAGGTACTATAATAACTTCTTGGGGTGCAGGGGATGGTAGTGCTGCCCATTATGCATATGGGGGATGGTGGGGAGAAAGTTCCTTTGGCGATGCTGCAGAAAGTGAGCTTGGAGCCTGTGTGTCCAGGTTCCTCTGTGTCTTGGGGGTAGCAGACTCTGGAGGAGGTGGGTGATGAGAGCCAACACTTATGGTGTCTTTGTTTACTACTCTCTGTTGAAATTCTGTTTTGTTTCAAGAACAATCTCTTCTATCTCCTGACATGGGTTATGCATCGTCAGCCAGCTTAACACAGACCCCAGGCAATTGCAGGTGCTCTGTGGGTTACCTTTAAAGCGAATTCCCTGAATAAACAGTTCAGACAAGAAACACCAGGTGCCCAATCTCACAACCCATAAAGTGAAACCTGACTTTTGCATCCTGTGGAGAATCATTTTTACCAGGACTAGCAATAGCTAGAACTGGGAGACAGGGCACATCTGTCTTTGGCTCCGCCTGCCTCCAACCCCCCATCTCCCTTACTTGGAAAACGGTCAGACTTAGTTGGATTTCATTTCCTCATCAAAGCATAGCCAGACTGGAGCCATTTCCTCAGGTTCCTACCCTTCCTCAAGAAAATGTGTCATGATGGATCAATTATCTGGATTTAATCTTTTATAATGACTTTGCCATTATATCTAGTGCCATCATATCTCCCAAATAATACATGCCCTGTATTTAGAGTTGTGCTCTAAACTTCCATGTGGAACATGGAAAACATGAGTAGAGGTTTTCTCCATTGGGACCCCTTCTTTTCCTTTCCCATGGCCCCTCCAGTCTGTTACACTGATGGGAGACAGAAAGAAAAATCTCTGCCAAACTGTTTACTTCTCTTGGTTTTGCTCTTTCTTTGGCTAGCACTTTCTGATCTTCTAGGTCATTCATGTGGCATAAATTCCAATGTTTGGGCTCTCCTCATGGGATACCAGTGTGTTGTTTGAAGGGTGGCATAGAGGGTCGCTTCGTCGCTAAGTTCTTTAATTTGGCAATCTGGTTAACTCCCCTGCCCCCAATTTTCTACCATTCTGGGGGAAAGTGGAAAAGGAACTAGAGGGAAAGGGCAACCACTGAGGTTCATCTCCCTCTTAGCAGTCTCTCTGGGAAGGTGTCTGGTTCCAAGCATTTGTGGTTCTCTTTAGAATAGGAAGTACTTAGCATCTTAGTCCTCGTGCCAATTTCTGACCACAGGAAGACTCTTATTCAGGTTCCAATTACATAAGTGCACACACACGCACACACACACGAAAGCCAGAAATAATAAATAATTATTGATATGAGTAAAAAATTTAAAATTTCTATTTGTCAAAACCTGACTTAATGACATACTGGAAAAATATTTGTAACGTGCATGCTAGACAAAGATGATTATTAGCATATTAAGAGCAGTTATAAACCAATTGGAAAAAGAGTAACATTCCAGTGAAAAAATATGGACAAAGGACACTAGCAAGTAAGTAACAGAAAAATACTGTAGTGTAAAATTGAGGAACCAACAGGTGGCATAATGGTTACATCACTGGACTCCCATATAGTTAATTGTGGTTTGAGTCCCAGACCTGGCAGCTTAAAACTCACACTGGGCATGTGTATGGGTGTGCCCAAAATCCCGAGAGGAGAATGGAGGAGAAGGGATTGTAGCATGGCCACTGTCCGACTCCCCCATGGGGGGTAATTTCTTGCCTTTTGTCTCTCCAGCGAGCACATGTACCCTAAGGCAAAAGCCTCTTTAAAAAATTGAAAATGAAAAAATACTTAAAACTTACCAATTACCAAAGAGATGAAAAATTGTAATATCTCTGAATGTACTTTTGCCTAACAAAAAACAGACTAAACCAAAATAGTATATTCCATAACCCAAGGTTAAGAGACAGATACTTTTGCGCACTGTGGATGGATGTACATATTGATACAACCCTTTCGGAGAATAATATGGTAATAACTATGAAAGTTTCAACATTCTGCATCCTTTTGGAGTTCGCAACTCAACTTTCCAGATAAAAGAGGAAGCAAACAAATGTGAATCTATATAAAAAAATAGTTACAAGAATGTTCACTGTAGTACTTCTTTTGTGAAAACTTGGAAACCACTAAAATATCCAACAAAAGGGGATTGGTAAAATAAATGATGAAATACTCTGTAACTACTAAATAAAATACTGTATAAAAATATTTAATGGCATAGGACAGTGAAAATGTGACCTATAAAACAGTTTTATGATACGATCATATTTTGTAAAAATAACTTTATATATGCATATACATTTAAAAAAGAAGAAAACAGGGACCAGCAGTTGGCGTAATGGCTATGTCCCTGGACTCTCATGTAGTCAACTATGGTTCAAGTCCCAGACCCAGTGGCTTAAACTCACACTGGGCACGTGTGCATGTGTGCCCAAGATCTCAAGAGGAGAATGGAGGAGAAGGGATTGTGGCATGGCCATCCTCCCTGGGGGGTGATTTCTTGCTTTCTGTCTCTCTGTCTTTCTGGTGAGTGCATGCGCCCTATAGCATAAACCTCTCCATAACTGAGGTACCAAGGGGTGGGAAGTGAAGGGAGAGAGAATTGGTGATTTTTCTTCTTTTCTGTGTTTTTTATACTCTCTACAATGCATATGTACTCCATTTGGTCAAGAAAACAAGCAGTAAGAATTATAGAAATATCATGATAATGGGGCCGGCAGGTGGCATGATGGTTAAAGGTGCTGGATTCCCACATGGCTGACCATGGTTTGAGTCCTGACCTGGTGGCTTGCTTTCTCACTTTCTATCTTCCCCTCTTACTCTGTCCCTCCCTGGTCACATTAAAATAAACAAATGAATAAATAGTTAAATAAAATGATTCTCAAAAAAAAGAAATATCATGATAATGGGAATTAAAGGTAGAAAAGAATGATAGAAATCAAGGATATGTTTAGTATACCAAATGCATGCTACTTTACAACATCCAGCATGCTGAGAGAGATGGGTCCATACCCCAACTTAAACCGAAATAAAGGAAACTTCATGGATTAGAGGTAGCATATGAAACAGACCCTGCTTCTGGGCCTTGAAAGAATTTTCTCTTGACTTATTCCAAAGAGGACACTGTGCTATATGCTGAAAAACAAACGAGCAAGAAAACAAGCCCCAAAAGCACTTTGGACCACCTTTTATCAACTCCCTTGATGTTGCCTGATGGCCTAATACCAAAGCTCAGTTCAGTAAATGCAAGACTAGAAAGAGCCAAAATGAAATGTATAAAGACTACAATTCTCTGATAACCTGGTTTCTTCAAGGACAGAAATCAGCGTACATACAGTCAAATAGACAGCAGGACATGCTGGCAATGGTTTGCAAATACTAGTTCTTAAAATTTAGTTTTTGCCAAATGAGAAGCAGTCTCAGTCCATTGTTTTACTCTAGCAAAATATCTGTGACTGGGTAACTTATACGGAACAGAGATTTATTTCCTTACAGTTCTGGAGGCTGGGAAGCCCATGATCAAGGCTCCGACAGGTTTGGTTGTCTGCTGAGGCTGCTCTCTGTTTCCAGGATGGTGTTTTATTGCTGCAGTCTCTGTAAGGGATGAACACTCGACTCTTCATGCAGAAGGGAAGGAAAGGCAAAAGAGAAGTGCTGTGTGAAGCCTCTTTTATGGGCTTAATCCCATTCACAAGGAAGGAACCCTCATGGCCTAATCAACTCTTAAAGGCTTCACCTGCAAATCCTACGGCATTGGCAACACTTGAATTTTGGACAGGATGCTTTCAAACCATAGGTACCCTCTTGAGCAAGTATTCAGCATGTGGAGAGCCATGTTATCAATATAGCTGGATTCAGATGCTTGGAAATAAGCTGAGACAGGGTAAGGTTGACTTTCTGTTGTGGAGTTTCAGTATTTGTTTGAAAAGAAATCCATTTGGTTTCTATATGGTGGTAGGCAGACCCACCCAGCAGTCACCTGTAGGGTGGGGTAAAGCTTTTAGAAAGCACTTCTGGATTCACGTGGGAGAACATATATATTTTACTTTTTCTCAAAATCCAACTTTTCTCCTTTCCCTCTCTTGTTCTCTTCCTCAGCCCTGCTTCCCTTCCTTTCCTTTTTCTCTCCCCTCTTCTTCTCTGCCCTTTTCTCCATCATTTTCCCATCTCCTACAAGTCTTGAAGCTTGCTCTCCTAGTCAGCATGCAGTACTCTGTCTTCTCACATAGAAGGGAGATTTTAATTATACAAGGAGACAAAAGCATATCGAGCAAAGATTAACTGCCTGGGCAGAAGAGATTAAGGCAGGAAACAGGCAAATTAATTACAAAGATGAGGCTGTTTTCTTTCATTCTGTTTTGATAGTCTGATAAGGGCTCACTGGGGAGTGACCTGCATCTGATGCGACAGGAAATCACCACTGTCTGCCTATGGGCAGTGATTTCTGAAGTTCTCTGTTCCCTTTCTTTTGCAGTTTTACCCTAAGTGAGCTTGTGAGGCAGACCTGGGACTGACAGTGTTCTTGAGGTTGCCTGATGCTTCTCTTCTGGCATTTTCCACTGACCAGCTACATTGTGTGAAGAGCTTTTATAGGATTCCACCCTGGAAAAGTCAGGATCAGGAAAAGCTACATCTTTTTCTTAATGCAGCTAGTAATGCCCTTGAAAGAAGCAGCCGATTGGTTTGTCCTCATTAATTGCCACCAATTGAGTTACATCCTGAGGAGACCAGAACCTTTATATGTATCTTTTAGAACTCTACAAGGATAAAAGAAATACCAACTACATGGATTGTTTTAAACAATGTGTTACATAGTCAAGAAGATGTTAAAATAAAGAGAGGAGAGCTCCATACTATGACTCTTAGCTGGTTATTATGTGTTCGATTTATAAATGAAAACAGGTAATGATTCATATTTAATTACTTCAGAAAGATCAAATATGTACATGTGGTTGGGAACAGATGTTTAGTGCTGAGGTTATAGATATCAGAGCATAAGCCTGAATTTTCCCTTCTGTGAGTAAGCTGATAAGAACCCCCCAGAACTGTTTTGTATCTCACATATAGCTTCGCTTGCCTCTGTTCAGCCCAAAGGATTACATTCAAGAAAAAGGCAAATATAAATAAGGAACCAAAGGCCCACATCTTCTGCATAGAGTTATCTAGTTCATCAGTAACTTCTTGGGTGTTTTTTTCTGATGATCCTGAGAGGAATAAGTCAAAATTTGAGGGGGACTTGAAAAAAAACAAAATAAAGGTAAGATGTATTTTGCTCTAAGTGAGAATTGTTTGTGGCCAGTAGCTATGTTTATGTCTTTTAAAACCAGAATCCAACTAGTTGTTTTCAACCTTTTTACTGGGGTATCATTTACATACCATAAAACTCACTCATCGTAGGTGTCCAATTTCATGCTTTTTAGTAAATTTGTAGAGCTGGGCAACCATCACCACAATCCAGTTTCAGAACATTTCCATGGCCAGCGAACTTCGGCCTGGCTTTGTAAATAAAGACTGGCTCTATCCCACTAAGCAAGATGGCAGGTAAAAAAGCTGGATACTAAGAAGAAACCTGAAGCCCAGAAGGCTGATGGCAGTGGTAAGATTAAAAAGGGTGACCCCAAGGCTAAAAAGCCCAAGAAGGGGAAGCCTCATTGTAGCCGAAACCCCTGTCTTAGTCCGGGGCATCGGCAGATACTCCTGGTCTGCCATGTATTCCAGGAAGGCCATGTATAAGAGGAAGTACTAGGCCACGAAATCCAGGATTGAAAAGAGAAAGGAGAAGATTTTTGCCACTGCCACAAAACCAGTTGGTGGAGACAAGAATGGTGGTACCCGGATGGTTAAATCCTCACTGGACGCCACAGAGGCAAGAGAGTGTTTTTCCTGAAGCAGCTGAACAGTGGCTTGCTCCTTGTAACCGGACCACTGGTTCTCAATCGAGTTTCACTGTGTAGAACACACCAGAAATTTGTCATTGCCACCTCCACAAAAATTTATATTAGCAAAGTAAAAATCCCAAAGCACCTTACTGATGTTTACTTCAAGAAAAAGAAACTGCGGATGCCCAGACACCAGGGAGGTGAGATCTTCGACACAGAGAAGGAGAAATACGAGATTTCAGAGTAGCACAAGGTTGATCAGAAAGTTGTGGACTCGCAAATTTTTACCAAAAATCAAAGCTGTTCCTCAGCTCCAGGGCTACCTGTGATCTGTGTTTGCCCTTACAAATGGAGTTTATCCTCACAAATTGGTGTTCCAAATTTCTTGCCAAGAACCTAATAACTGATGAAAAAAACAAAAGATTGACTGGAGGGCTAGTTATGGTGGCGCAGGTAGTAGGGTGCCATCGTGTGATACAGAAACAATGGAGGAAAGCTCCAGTTCAGATCCTTGCCCCACCTGAACATGAAGGGCACCTACAAGTGCACCTGGAATCCTGGGTGGCTGGAAGGTTGAGGGTGGCTTGGTGGGATCCTGTCAGGAGTCTCTCTCTAAATAAATAATCAACTGCAACACGACCATGCACATTCATTTGCTTGTTGTTAAGGGCTGTGCTTTCCTCAATGGAGCCGGGTTCAGTGGTTTCAACAGAGAAACCTAAAATATTTACTAACTGGCCTATTACAGGAAAAGTTTGCCAACTCCAGCTTTAAAGGGAAATATGAAAAATTAAAACATGGAGAATTGCACAATTTGTCTTATGTAGATAAAATCTGTTTTATTTGGGGTACCAATTCCAAGATTTGCTGGACTTGGGACCAGTAGTTGGCGAAATGGCTATGTCGCTGGACTCCCATGTAGTTGACCACGGTTAGAGTCCTGGACCAGGTGGCTTAAACTCATGCCGGGTGTGTGTGCGTGCGTGCCCGAGATCCCGAGAGGAGAACGGAGAAGGGATTGTGGCGTGGCCATCCCCCTGGGGGGTGATTGCTCACTTTCTGTCTCTCTGTCTGTCTGGCGAGCACATGCGCCCTATAGCAAAAACCTCTCCAAAAAAACCAAAAAAGATTTGCTGGACCTATTTTCATATAATATACCTCTCTAGATCTTTGTTTTCTTCATCTGGAAAAGTGGGACAGTATCTACCACCTAGGGTTATCGCAAATCAGGTTGAGATGCCGAATGCAATAAACACCTAGTACAGGGCAGGGTATGTGATCTGTATTCAGTAAATTACCCCTCCTCCCAGATGACAGTGTTCTGTTTGTTGGTTAGCCAGAGAGATAAAGTTAAATCATTTGTAAAATTACCTTTCAAAGAAAGTAATTGTGGAGATTTTAGGGAAAACCTCAGCTTCTGAAATACTTGGGACAATTAGCACTTTCTTCCCCATGCCTTTGTTGAGTAAGATAGGATGGAGCTAAGCCCCTGAAGTGTGGGCCTAGAAACCCCACAGCTCTGTATTTGAGAGCCCCTCTCCCGATGGGCCTAGAGGAGCTGGCCACATACTCCCCAGTTATGGAGGCCTCTGTTTCTGTAGAATGACTTTGGGGATGTGACCAAATGGCCAGACAACCTCAGGAGACATCTAGAGTTCATCTGGCTGGGCCTTTAATTTCTGCAAAAGCCGTGTGGTCCTAGGAGATAAGAATTACATAAAAAGAACCAAGTTTGAAAGGTTTCTGAGTTACAGGAAAAATGTACATATATTTTTTACAAGCCAAAGAAATACAAAATTAAATTGAATGAGGTAATCACCTCAGGAAGGGTGACAAAGTCTAATCCGGCTTGAAAATACGACTCACATCAAAATCATACTATTGGCCACCCCATTTGAAAGTCTGAAGTTGCTGTTACAGACAAATACATAGGGCCAGATTAGTTTCATCAGCGTCATGGTCAAAAATTCACTTACGTCCTGGCCAGACCCCAAATTACTCAGGATGCTAATCGTAAAATTGTGTGGAATGACATAAACTTCTTTAGTGGATTAGCAGTCTCTAACTCCAGAAAAATTTAGAATGAAAGGATAGTGTTACATAGCGAAATGGCTATGTCGCTGGATTCCAATGTGTGATACAGAAGTGTTTTGTATTAAAGCAATGATACGTGTTTAGTATTTATTTTGAGAGGTTTTTGCTATAGGGTGCGTGCGCTCGCCAGAAAGACAGAGAGAGACAGAGATACAGAAAGTGAGAAATCACCCCCTGGGGAGGATGGCCACGCAGCAATCCCTTCTCCTCCATTCTCCTCTCGGGATCTTGGGCACGCACGCACATGCGCCCAGCGTGAGTTTTAAGGCACCGAATCCGGGACTTGAACCGCAGTCGACTACATGGGAGTCCAGTGACATAGCCATTACGCCAACTGCTGGTCCTGATATGTATTTAGAATTTCAAGTATTTGTAAGGTTTTTAAAAAATTGATCTCTTTAGAGTGTTGAGTCAGTTCTACAATTCTTATTTTCAACTATGTAATTGGGCAATTAATTTAGGTTTAAAGTTTTTTCCTTTATTCATGATAGGGCATGTGCCTATACACATGACAGTGAGAGAGAGAGAGAGGTGAGCACCTTCCACAGGGTCTGGTCACACTGCGATCCCTTCTTCCAATCCTCCAGCCGGTGGGCACTCACAGTGCCTAGGGTGTTTCAGGCTGACCGGGTCCGGGAGTTGAGCCATGCAAGATTCGGCTTCTTTGGATCAGCGCCTTGCTACTGCACCACAGAGCTGGCCAAATTTAGAAATTTGATGTTAAATTAGAATCTTACTAAACTTATAAACTGAATTAGAGTATTTAACATACTTAAGTATAGTTCTGCTTATAAGTTTAGTTGATTAGATTTGTAAACATTATGTAAGTACTTGGGACGTTTGCTTGCAAAATCAGATAATTGTAGTTTTTAAAAGGGAGAGAAAATGGAATCTATTGCATTTATAAATTTAAAAATCCTTAAAAGCATTTAGTTATGTTTTAAATGGAACTGGCATTATGCAAGAGCCTTTTCAAAGTTATTCCTAAATTTTGCTGGTCTTATACATCAAACATAATTTTAAGCCTTTAAAACTTGAGGAATTTGGGCCAGCAGGTGGCATGGTGGTTGAGGCACTGGACTGACATGGCCCACTGTGGTTTGAGTCCCTGATCTGGCAGCTTGCTTTCTCACTTTCCCTTTCTCTCTGGTGAGCATATGTGCCCTATACCAAGTTAAAATAAATAAATGAATAAAATTAAGTAAATAATGTTTTAAAAAAACTTAAAGAATTAGATTTCTGAGTTTATAACTTCGATAGGTTGAATACCAATTTTCAAAATACACACACATACAATCCAGAATACTCTTTTCTAACAAAGCGACCCTTAAGACCATACCTCTGTGTCTGTGTGTGTGTGCACGCGCACACACACACACACACACACACACTCCGCAAAAACGTAACTGGATGAACGTAGAGAGTATCGGCAGAAAGGGTGATTTTTCTTTTCTTGTGTGCTGCACTGACAGAAAGGTAGGGAGTAAGTTCTTCCATGCCCCAGAGATAAATGAGATGGCCACACATCCTTTGAAACGCCTTTCAAGAGGTGGGGTTTTCCTCTGTCTGTTCCCTTGGATCTGGGCAGGCTGGGACTGCCTGAAGAACATTCACTAAGGCTGATTATGCAGCTACTCAAGCCCCATGTGTGTACAAGGAGACATGCTCAGTGGAACCAACCAACAGCGCCATCCACAGCAGAGCAGATAAATCGTTTGTGGCATACTCACACATCTGAATGCCCCACATAATGAAAAAGGAATGAACTAAAATTACACAGATAAAAATGGACAGATTACACAGATGTTAAACTAAGGAAACATAGCAGAATATAGAACAGTGTTTCTCAATCGTTTTTTCCCATGATCATCTCCCAAAAGAACCTTTTTAGACATTTCTCCCTAATCCTCCCCATGAAATTTTAATACCTCAGATACACTGTATATCTGTTTATGTACTCTGTGTATATCTGTGCTTTATACATCAGAGGAATAAGATCACTTCAACCAGTTTTTACTCCCTTGGGAGAAATATGTCCCAGTTGAGACTGCATGATGTAGAAAAATGCATGAACTGTGATACTATTTATGTAACATTTGGAGGCATGCAAAGCAATAACATTTGGCTTATGGATATATACATATGTAGTAAAGATATAAAGAAACACATAGGGATGGTAAATACCAATTTCAGGAGAGTAGTAACATTATGGGGGCTGGGGAGAAAGGAAAATGCCATTGGAGAAGGGTGCATGGGGGACTTCAAGTATGTTTGTGGATGCATGGGGATTATTGGTGCTGCAGGTAGAGACTCCAGAGGGTGGGGCTGCAGGCCCTAAAGTTCACACATAACAGGTTTTCCTAGCTTTCCTCTATCCGAAAGTTTCTGAGCTTACATTTAAAAAGTTTATTTTGGGGTAACCAGCAGTTAGCGTAATGGCTATGTCGCTGAACTCCCATGTTGTCAACCGTGGTTTGAGTCCCGGACTTGGTGGCTTAAACTCACGCTGGGTGCATGTGCATGTGTGCCCAAGATCCCAAGAGGAGAATGGAAGAGAAGGGATTGCAGCATGGCCCTCTCCCCTGGGGGGTGATTTCTCGCTTTCTGTCTCTCTGTCTCTGTCTTTCTGGTGAGTGCACGTGCTCTATAGCAAAAACCTCTCAAAAACAAAAAAACCTTTCTTTTTAAAAAATTTTATTTATTATAATATATATTTCTCCTCCATTCTCCTCTCGGCATCTTGGGCACGCACGCACACGTGCCCGGCGTGAGTTTTTTAAGCCACCGGGTCCGGGACACGAACCGCGGTCGACTAGGTGGGAGTCCAGCGACATAGCCATTACGCTAACTGCTGGTTCCCTATTATAATATTTTTATATTTCATTGAATCACATATATTTTTACAGTGTATTACATTTCTTTATCCAGCTTGATTACCATGCATCAGTCATCTGTCTCTCTGTCTCTCTCTATCTGGCGAGCACACACGCCCTATAGCAAAAACCTCTCCAAAAAAAAAAAAAGAGAAAAATTTACTATCATTATTATTTATACATTCAATTGCTATACATCATTTAGATTGTAAAGAGACTTTACCCAGCATGACATACACCTCAGTCCAGCCCAGTTGAGAATACTATACACATCTATATCAACAGATAATAAACCATATCTGCGTTCCACAAATATCTTACCTCTATTTTTTCCCCAAATTTCCTTTCCTACACTCTCCCCTTCCCACACTCTCCTTCCACCTTGTCTCTAGTGTCCGTAACAATTTTTAATACTTTTATGTCGTCCAGTCTTTCAGTCTCTACAATAGAGTACAGACAGTTGATATATGTTAAGTGGAGACATACAATGTCTTTCATAAACTGACTTGCTTCACTCTGCAACAAATCTTCCATATTCATCCACTTTTTATCAAATTACAGGGCCTTTTTTATGGCTGAATAGTATTCCATAGAGTATATGTGCCACACTTTTTCCATCCATTCATTTGTTTATGGACATTTTAGTTGGTTCCATGTCTTAGTGAATAATGCTGCAATAAACATTAACGTGCAAGTGCTTTTCTGACTGAACATTCTCCTGTCCTTTGGATAGATACCCAGAAGTGGGATTGCTGGATCAAATGGTAGTTCTATTTGTAGATCTTTGAGGAACCTCTATTTAGAGAGAGACTTTTGTTATAGAGTGTGTGTGCTCTCCAGAGAGACAGAAAGTGAGAAATCACTCTCCAGGGGGATGGCCATGCCACAATCCCTTCTCTTCCATTCTCCTCTCAGGATTTTGAGCATGCATGCACATGTGCCTGGTGTAAGTTTTAAGCCCCTGGGTCTAGGACTTGAAATGTGGTTGGCTACATGGGAGTCCAGCAATGTAACCATTAAGCCATCTGCTGGTCCCAAAAAACTTCCTTGAAAGAAAAGAAATTTAGTGGGCTGCAGTCACATAATGTGATAAAATACAATTGTCACCAGTGTATTTTTAGAAATTTGATTGGATATGACAGAATATGAAGTAGTATTTCACAAATGGAAACTACTTTTCCTCCCAAATCAATCAGCAGATGTGTGTGAACTGTTGCAATTACTGGTGCATTTGGGGAGCAGTGGCATATATCATCTTAATAGAAATTTGTAGAAGATAGAGATTTACTTCATAATAAAGCAAATCCCACAGGTTTGGAGCATGGAGTACACACCACAGAGCCTGTAATTTCTTAATTAGTCTTGGGGAATAGCTTTTATGAGATATGCATTTGTATGTTTTATTTTTCCTTTATAACAGAAGACTAAAAATACACATGCAACATTAATTGCAGAACGAATGTTTTACAGACCTGTAGGTCAGTGCGTTTGCATGTAGCACTGGTTTAAGATGAACTCATCTGAAATATGTTGGCTTTCTCTGTGACCCCCATGGCTCAATCCACCTTTGCCTCATAATTTTGTATCAGGACTTAGTCTAAAGATAAGTTCCAAGAAATTGATCAAAAACCCCAAAGTTGGGACCAACCGTTAGTGTAATGGCTATGTCGCTGGACTCCCATATAGTCGACCACGACTTGAGTCCTGGACCCAGTGGCTTAAACTCACACTGGGCATGTGTGTGTGCATGCCCAAGATCCCGAGAGGAGAATGGAGGAGAAGGGATTGCGGTGTGGCCATCCCCACTGGGGGTTGATTTCTCGCTTTCTGTCTCTCTGTCTCTCTCTGTCTCTCTGGCGAGTGCACGCGCCCTATAGCAAAAATCTCTCCCAAAAATCCCCAAAAGTTTTAGTCCACTTTGTTACATTCATTATTTTAGGCTTTAGCTCACTAAAATATTTTCTACATGTATAAGTATGTTTACACATCTTCATGTGCATATTATATAGAAATATATGAACATCCTTCTTTATAGCATTTATTTTCATAAGACCAAGCAGCAATAAACAGTTTGGGTTTATGTAATTGAATCATATTTTATTTTATTGTGCAGTAAGAAATGCAGCGTATCATGGCAGTGTAGTTTCTTTCATGAGTGTTCAGTACTTCAGTATGTTCATTGAAGCCTCCCTTTCCCAAACTATATCAACTGAAGGGCTATAGTGATTGCTAGGAAACAGACGATTTAAATGTCAAAAACCTAATTATTTAATTTTATTATTATTTTTTAAAGAATTATTAACTTCTAATTTGAGTGACTTTTGCTATAGGGCGCGTGCGCTTGCCAGAAAGACAGAGACAGAGAGAGATAGAAAGCTAGAAATCCGACCCCCCCCCCCCGCGGGGGATGGCAAAGCCACAATCCCTTCTCCTCCATTCTCCTCTCGGAATCTTGGGCACGCACGCACACACGCCTTTTTAAAAAAGAATTATTTAATTTTATTTATTCATTCACATATTTCTGTTTGACCAGAGAGAGACATAGAGAGAGTGAGAGAGGGAAAGCGAGAAAGCAAGTCACCAGGTCGGGGACTCAAACCCTGGTTGGCCATGTGGGCGTGTCCAGTGCCTTAACCACCATGCCACCTGCTGGTCCCCAAGAATTATTTAACTATTTATTTATTTATTTAATTTGATCAGAGAGGGACAGAGTGAGTGACAGAGAGAGAAAGAGAGGGAAAGTGAGAAAGCAAGTTGCCAGGTCTGGGACTTGAACCGCGGTTGGTCATGTAGAAGTCTAGTGCCCTTAACCACCACGCTGCCTGCTGGCCCCTATTATTATTAAGTTTTGCTACATGGTATGTGTGCTTACCAGAGAGAGACAGAGAGAGAGAAGGAAAGTGAGAAAGCAAGCTGCCAGGTCCAGGACTCAAACTGTGGTCAGCCATGTGAGAGTCCAGTGCCTTAACCACCACGCCACCTGCTGGCCCAGACTATTTAACTGCATGTAGCTATCATAACTTATATCTGGATAAATCTTTAGTCATAGCTCCTTTAATTCCACAAAGATAAGAAAGGGAACAAAGGAATTTTATAAAGGAAATATTTAACAGGTAGTGTCCCAGGGTTAGGTGTGACTTTCTTTGTGTTGGGGTTTAGGGTGAGGTTTGCATTTACTTTTCTTCTATTCAAGCTTCTGGGTGATGGAGAACATAAACAGTATTAAAAGGCAAATGGCGCCAGCCTTGTTAATGGAAGGATGAAAGTCTGTTAACTCCCAAATGCAGAGTTCTCTGGAATGGAGCATACACTTCAGAGAGAAGCCTAGTGTGCAGCCTCCTGCTTCCCTCTTGAACCCAGACTTCCCTCCCTTTTTATTTGAGAGAGAGAGATTTTTTTTCTATAGGGCACATGTGCTCACCCAAGAGACAGAGAGACAGAAAGCGAGAAATCATCCCCAGGGGGATGGCCATGCCACAATCTCTTCTTCATTCTCCTCTCAGGACTTTGAGCATGCATGAAAAAGCACTTGGCATGAGTTTTAAGCATCCAGGTTTGAGACTTGAACCACAGTTGGCTACGTGGGAGTCCAGTGATGTAACCATTACTCCATTATTCCGGTACCCAGACCCTTCTATTTTCCTGTTGAGGCAGTAGGGTCCACAGGGTAATCTTTATGTTTACTTACCCAAACTACTTCAGGGGCTGCAAGCCCACCTCACTCCCAGATTGGCTGGCTGAGAGGGGAGGAAGGAATGGAGAGTTTTCTTTTCAAAGAGAAGCCTTGTCCAGGAAGACTATCCCATGCATCCATCTTCATGAGATATGAACATGCTCTCTCCTCTTATGCCACCTGAGCTCATGAAGGGCAAAGATAGACACCATCTGACTATATTCCAGATTTTGGGGCATCATAATCCTATTGATTTAAAAAAGAAGTCACTATATGACTATCCTGGACTTTTAACTAATTGGTGATTTCATGCCTTCTGTTGGAAGGAGCCTCTTGGGATGGACAAATTAAAGCTATTCTCTTTGTCTTGGCTATCTGATAGAGTGGCTGGAAATCCTTTTTTGTATGGAAACATGAGGTGGTAGATATTGCTGCAAAGGGGTGGTGTCAACGTTCCTCTTCCACACCAACTTGGTTTCAACAACCTTGACCAGAAGGGTATCCATTGGACTGGGGCCTCTGAAGTGTGCTGTTTATGAAATACGGCAGCAGAGGACAGAAACTAACATTTATTCAACGTCAAATCGAGTAATACTATTACTTATTTAATTTCACTATGGTATCATAATGCTTGCAATAATCAAAGTGCAGTTACATCTAACTCTGGAGTTAGGGCTTAAAGTTAGCTAGGGAGACTGGTCAAAATTATCCTTAAAAACTCCTTAGGAAGGGACCAGCAGCTAGCGTAACGGCTATGTTGCTAGACTCCCATGTAGTCAACCATGGTTCGAGTCCCAGACCCGGTGGCTTAAACTCATGCTGGGCGTGTGTGCATGCATGCCCAAGATCCCGAGGGGAGAATGGAGGAGAAGGGATTGCGGCATGGCCATCCCCCCTAGCGGGTGATTTCTTGCTTTCTATCTCGTTGTCTCTCTCTGTCTTTCTGGCGAGTGCACGTGCCCTCTAGCAAAAACCTCTAAAAAAACCCAAAAAACAAAACTCCTTAGGAAAAGTGCCACACTGGCAAGAGATTTATGTTCTCTTAGTAAGCCCAAAACAGCAATATTTTTTTCCCAGCTTCTGAGCTGAATTCTAAATTTTGCTTTTCTGTTGAAAAAATGAGACAAAACATTGTCTGTTTAGGAACTATATTGTATATAAACTATCTGTCTTTAAAAACTAGAGTTATGGGGACCAGCAAATAGCATGGTAGTTAAGGAGCTGGACTCACACATAGTCAACTGTGGTTCAAGTCCTGGACCTGGTGGGTTGCTTTCTGACTTTCCCTCTCTCTGGTCAAATTAAAAAAAACAATAATAGGGGCTGGCAAGTGGTGTGGTGGTTAAGGCGGCTGGACTCCCACATGGCTGACTGTGGTTCGAGCCCTGGACCTGGCAGCTTGCTTTCTCACTTTCCTTCTCTCTCTCTCTCTGGTCACCTTCAAAAAAATAAAATAAAATAAAATAAAATAAAATAAAATAAAATAAAATAATGACAATGAATAAAATTAAATAAAAAATTCTTTAAAAAACAAAATTAATTTTTGAAAAGTGTCATGATGTTCCCAACAACCCAATACTTCAATGCTATTGGAAGATGACATAAACGAAGAACTACCACCAAAAATATTAAATACAATCCTTCTAGGAACACATGGGGTTTTTTTCTGTTTATTTTGGTGCAGCTGGACATCTCAGAAAAAAATTACTTTATTTTGCAAGCTAGAAAAGACAGAACAATCCATTTGGGAGAATAAGCACCCACAAGTTCATTCCACTTGGAGTTCCAGTTTAATCCACGTAATGCAATTCAAATCCATAATCATATGTTGGGATCACAATCGCAGGGAGATAAGGAGAGAGGTGTTTGAAAAGACAGAGAGATGTGACTGCTGTTTAAGGGGCTCAACTTATTTTCTGGGGTGACAAAGCAGACATGCCTGAAAAAATTAAGGACCTGTACAAAACAGGATGTGAAGGTATTAAATAGCACACTATAAAAGCATAAGTTGTAGAACAGTTAGAGCTATATGTAATCAAGGAAGATGATGTCTCGGGGCTAGCAGGTGGCGTGGTAGTTAAGGGCGTGGGACTCCCACATGGCAGACCACGGTTTGTGTCCCAAATCTGTCTGGCGAGCGCACGCGCCCTATAGAAAAAAAAAAAAAAAATTAAAAAAAATTTATTTGTTGAGATTTTCTTTTTTTAAAGAATTATTTTATTTAATTCTATTCATTATTATTATTATTATTATAGGTTTTTGTTATAGGGTGTGTGCGCTCGCCAGAGAGACAGAGAGACAGAAAGTAAGAAATCACCCCCCCAGGGGGGATGTCCACACCACAATCCCTTCTCCTCCATTGTCCTTTTGGGATCTTAGACACGCACGCACACGTGCCCAGCGTGAGTTTAAGCCACTGGGTCGGGGACTCGAACCACAGTTGACTACATGGGAGTTCAGTGACATAGCCATTACGCTAACCGCTAGTCCCATAATTCTACTTGTTATTTTTTAATTTGACCAGAGAGAGACAGAGAAGAAAAGTGAGAAAGTAAGCCACCAGGTCCAGGACTTGAATCATGGTTAGCCATGTGGGAGTCCAGCACCTTATCCACTACGCCACCTGTTGGCCCCTTTGTTATGATTATCAAACTGCTAGGTCTGGGACTTGAACCTCGGTTGGTCATGGTGGAGTCCAGAGCCTTAGCCACCATGCCAGTTGTTAGCCCTTTATCTCCCATTTAAAGTGTAAAAATGAGGGTTGGAGTAGCTAGAAAATTAGTCCAAAGTCACTCAATTAATAAATGCCAGAGCCGAGATGTGCACTCACCTTTATCTACCTCCAAAACCACTAATCTGAATATTTATTATTGAGTCATACTTTAGCTCTCTAACAAGACTTTTCATCTGTTGGTTGGGACTAGAATTTAATATGCCTAAGGGGGTGTCTTAAACCAGAAGGTATGGTTTGGTATATGATTTAGGCAAGCCATTTGGTCTCAAGAGAGTTTTTCTTTAGGTATCTCTTTTCATTGTAGATGAACATATATTCTGTTCTCTTTCTCTGTCTCTCCCTTTAAAACAGTTATCCTTGGCCAGTCAGTGGCATGGTGGTTAAAGGAAGCTAGATCCCACATGGCCAACTGCACAGTTTGAGTCACATATCCAGAAGCTTGAGAAACATGCTGGGCATGTGTGCCTGCATGCCCCAAATTCCCAAAGCAGGAGAAATGGAGGAGAAGGGATTGTGGTATGATCAGCCCTCATGGGGGTGCTTTCTCACTCTCTCTCTCTATCCAGTGAGTGCACATGCCCTCTAGCAACTTAAAAACAAAACAGTTATCTTCTGCTATTATTTCCTCTTTCCCCTCTAAAATGTCTTCTTTGTTCCTCTCATCTTTAACTCACAACTTTATGCTTAACTTATCTGGGCATTAAAAATCTGTCTGTGTTTACTAGAAAGCTGACAATATCCCTAAATGAGGCCATGTCCAGGCAGGAAATTGTACAGGATATGAGAGCCTAGGGGGTGGGGAGCAGAGGAGAGATTGGGTGATAGCAACAATGGTGATTGAATCATATTTTTCTGTTTACAGCAGGATTTATCCTACATCAGCTCACTGACTAACTAATGAAATAGGCTGTAGGGTGCCCAATAGAAAGGGAAGTTTTGGGGACCTGCAGTTAGCATAATGGCTATGTTGCTGGGCTCCCATGTAGCCGACCATGGTTCAAATCCTGGACCCAGTGTCTTAAACTCACGCCGGGCACGTGTGTGTGTGTGCCCAAGATCCCGAGAGGAGGGATTGTGGTGTGGCTATCCCCGCTGGGGGGGTGTTATCTCGCTTTCTATCTCTCTGTCTCTGTCTTTCTGGCAAGTGCAGTGCCCTATAGCAAAAATCTCTCCAAGAAAAGAAAAAAAAAAAAGAAAGGGAAGTTTTAAGTAGAGAGGTTTAATATTGAAAGCTAAATGAAGATCATGCTTCAGAGAAACCCCCTTTACCTAAAGTGGATTTTTCAGAAGTAGGTGTAGTGAGAAAGGGGAATGTGGTCTCAAGCAGTAAAGGAACAGGGATTTTTTTCAAACTGTAAGCTGTTGAGGCTTTGGGGTCCTAGAGAAGGCAGTTTCAGGGCCCTGGTGAAAAGGTGGTTAGATCTTGGAAGGAAGAGGGAGAATGATACTCTGATTCTGCTTTTTGAATGGTACCCAGAGAATTCTCTATCAACCCCCCCACCCCCGTTAGGAAAGAATATAGTTATGAAGAAAATGAACTGCCTTTCTTTACTAAGAGTATTTTGGCAGCCTAATCACTTGAGACTTAGCGGGGTTATAGAGAGTCATGGCATCAGGATAAGACATATATAATACCCTGGGAAATGTAGCTGCTACATTAAATGACCCCCAAATCTCAATGTCTTAATAAAATATTGATGGAGATGGTTTATTTGGGGGAGAATCTTCTCCACACAGTCATTCAGGGGCCTGAGCTTCTACCTTTTATTTTTCCCTTCTCCCCCCTCTTTTTTTGGCCATAGGGCATATGTGCTTGCTAGACAGAGACAGAGGGAGGGAAAGTGAGAAATCACCTCCCCGGGGGATAGCCAAGCTGTAATCCCTTCTTCATTCTCCTCTCAGGATTTTGAGCACACACGCACACATGCCTGGTGTGTTTTTTGGGCTGCCAGGTCCAGAACTCAAACCATGGAGTTGGCCACGTGGGATCTAGTGCCTAACCATACCACCTGCTGGCCACCACGCTTCAACCTTTCAGTGGCTCCATTGTTCCCTAAGGTCTCAGAGTCATCTGCCATATTCACTGCTTCCAATTGGAACATAAGAGAAGAAAGCATGGAGCATTTCAGTGGGCTATTTCTATGGGTCAGTCCTGGAAGTGGTACATACCACTTCTACACAATCCATAGACCAGAACTAAAGCATCTGGTTTTACCTGACTGCAAGGGAAGCAGGGAAGTGTAGTCTAGTTGTGTGTAAGAAGAGAGAATGGGCTTGGTGAACCCCATTTCAATCTCTGCCACAAGTAGCTAGCAGAAAGCTAACATCTTTACAAAGAGGCTCAGTTTATATCCCCGACAAAGAACAAGAAATCAGAACTACATACACAGGGGCCAGGAGGACTGTAATACTGCAGACCATTCTCAAATGGGGCCTGGCTTAAGACACAGAACACAACATCTGTAACACATGCAGACTACAATTCCCTACCGTTAAACCAGTAGCATTCCGAGAAAAGATGGCAAGAGAGAGGCTCCTAGAGTATGAGGGGTAGACAGGTGATTTTCCCAGAACTTAGGAATTGTCTGATGACTTTCACAGTGAACACAGAAAAGATTGAGAAGCTTCAGCAGCTCCTGAGTTGCCAGGCTCTGAAAGATTCCTGGACAATGTATTACCAATAGGAACCCCAAGACATCAAATAATTTGTATGTCTGGGATTATAGTAACAGTTAACATTTATTTTGTGCCTACTGTGTATCAAAAACTGTGCTAAATGCTTTACCGCTCCACATACTTTAATCTCCACAACTTCTGGGAGACAAGTCTCCAAGGATCTTCTGCATTTCTGCATGCAGAGGTACTGGTTTTGTTCCAGATTAATTTTCAAGGACATTTTAATTAAAAATAGTCTTGAAAGAGAGAGGTAATAAGAACCTCTGAACTGGGGGAAGATTTATTTGCTGTCCATGATAATAAAGAGAATGTTTCCCTTTGGAACAAAAGTTGGGCAGGTTTTGCTTGCAGTCCCTTTAAATGATTGGAATTTTCTAAGTTTGAGGTTCCCTGTCTGCAGTACAAACCCACTGAACACACAACATCCCCTTGGGCCCACGCCTGCACTGCTCCCTTGTGAATTAAGAGGACATGTTTCATGAATACATGAACTTTGTGCTGCCTGTTGTGTTGGAATACCGCTGTGTCTGACCTTGAGTCTTATGTCTTCTGCTTGCCTCTATGAAACCACGGCAGGCTAACTGGTTAATTTGAAAGTAGGGTAATAGCTTAGACCATTCACAGTATTTACAACAACTCTGTGATGCAGTTAATTATTACCCCTATTTTACAGATGGAGAAATTGAAGGTTTAAAAAATTATTCTATTCATGATAGAGTGCATGAGAGGGAAGGAGAGTGGAAAAGAGAAGAGAAAGAGAGAGAGAGAAAGAAAGAAGCACTTCTGACAGGCTCCGGTCATGCCATAATTGCCTTCCCCAGTCCTCTAACACACCAGGATCTTGGGTGTGTGCGTGTGCAGCATATTTCAGGTATAATGGCCGGGGATCCAAACCTGCGGTCAGCCATGTGGCTTCCAGCACTGCAGTTCAGTACATTACCAATTGTGATGAAGCTTGTACGAAATTGAGGTTTCTAAAGGTGAAGGGCTTTGTCAAAATTTACATAGTTATTAAATGACACAGACAAGATTTGAATTTATGTAGGTGTTTCAGGGATTAGGATTCATGGCTAGAATTTATAGTTACATAAATGAGGTATTCTTCAAGTTGAGAACACAGGTGATACAAAGTTTGATGAATGATAATTTTGGATTTATGTAAAACTGGAATAAGTAGGTAAAATATCCGTTGCATAGCCTCAGAAAAGAAGGGGACCACTTGCCTGCTGAGATTTTAGGAATGAATTTTTCTGTGTTTTGACATCACTTAGGTAAATGTCCAATGAGACAAATGACCAAGGTCAAATGAGTGGTTTCTTTTTTGGAAATGTGTTTTCTCTGGTGACAATGCAAGTTTGCCATAGAGAGGGCTTTGGGCTTGTCCTCAGAGTTCAGTAGCACACTTGTCTCAAAAACAGAAAAACATCTAGGTCGTTGAGACCAACAAAACATCTTGGCAGCATAAAGGGATCCACTGGTGATCGGATACCATTGTTTCTTGGATATACTGAAGATGGAGGTGGGGTATATAAGTACTCTAGTCAAGGACTTCCTACCTATGGTGCTGCAAGGCTGTTGGTAGTTTTCTTCCATGCAGAGGTGATCACTATACCTCAACATTCTTTTTTCTGTGGATTTTCTCAAATTTTTAGCCTCAAAGAGATTATTAGGGAAGTCAAGTCCTCTCTGCATGTCACTGTATGATTTCACTGTATGATCTAAATATATATATATGCACATATTGCCCTTTTACTCACTTGGGGAGTGCTCAGGTCCATACGTGTGTCATTGTGACTTTGAGAAATATCTGGAACTTAACATTTCTAAGTGTTTTAGTAAGATACTCAATGCCCTTTTCTTCAGATTATCTCCCTCCTTACCTGCTTCTGCTTCCTCAAACTTAGATATAATGGCTGGAGTTGCAGAGTTGCAGCTGCCACTTAGGACTATGAGGCAATCTTTACAGAGGAAGCTGGAGCTAAAGCAGTTTCATCAAGTATAGGTCTGTTGGCTTGGTAACAATGAGTGTACTGATACAAATTTTATAAGAATTAAAGTCTACTGTACTGAGTACACAAGTTATATTGTCAGCAAATGTTATAAAATTGGGTGATGTTTGTGAGCATACTTCTCAAGTCTCATTTTCTCATGAGACATGGGTTTGGGTTGTTAGCAATAAAATTTGTGCCAAGTTTCTAGCTCCTTCAACTATGTCACTCTGAAAGTCAACATAATTTTTAAAGACTTTATAGGAAACTCGGCTAGATTTTCTTACCATGCTACAGGCATCATCTTGCTATATTGTTTACAGATTGTACTGGGTCATCAGAAAAGTCATGACTATTTTTTCTAGGCAAAAATGCATTGTGACTTTTCCGATGACCCACTCTAATAACAAATAGACATCAGGCACACAACATATTGTAATGGCGGAAAGGATGGTAGCCTGGGAATTTCCACAGTCATTTCTCTACAAGATCTAGAGAGAAGTATAGGACACAGTGCTAAGCTGTACCATGAGGATGGTAAGGCAGAAGAATAAACACTAAGATTTCTGGAGCCCCGCTGTGGCGGCAGAGGCAGTGGAGGTGCTGCTGCATGATGCTGGAGACCATGTGGGAAGGTTCTGGATTGGTGTCCTGGGTCTGCTTCAACATGCCAGGTGTGCTCATGGGTATGCCATCTTGGATGGCTGCAGAGCTGGGAGAAAGATCATGGCATGAAGACCCTGTTGAAAGTCTCTCTCTCTCTTTCTCTCTCTCTGAAGGAAAAAACAAAAAACACTTTAAAAAAAAGCCAAGATTTCTGATGGCTTTTCAGAGTCACCATACCAGCCCTGGGCTGCTCAACTTGGGTGAATTATTCAAAGTACACTAACTGCTATAACAAATGGCCCCCAATTTTAGTGACTTAATACAGTAAAAATTTATTTTCATTCATGGAGATGCCAAGTCAGATTTTTAAAAAGTTTATTTATTAATTTCTTCTGACAGAGAGAGAATGAGAGTGAAAAATCCTCAACAAGGTCCTGACACTGTGATTCATCTCAGCCTCAGCCAGCCTCCAGACTATAGGCACATGCACGCTCAGGGACGTGTCTAGACTTGAACTTGGAACCTTCCCATGTGAGTTTGCCTCACAGAGCATCAGGATTTACTGGTGCACCACCATCTGATCCCGAAGTTTGGGTTGAATGACTATCCTGGCAGATTCTCTCAAAGTGGCAACACAGGAATCTAGTTTTCCCCCTGGACTCCTGTGGACAGAAGTCTGACTACTTTTCCTATTTTTCCAAAATCTTTTCAAAAGGGGTCTGGGGAAGTCATGCCCACAAACATTAACAGACCATTTATTTTCTATTAACAGGATTCTTCCTACCTCCTTTCCCTGGCATAGTATCTTTGAGATGTATATTTCAACCGATTAGTGTATTCTTTTGCTTATTTCTTCCCAAGACACAGAACTTCCCTTTCCTTAAGATGTAGATTAAGCCTTTCTTTAACTAAGACAGGGATCTTCCCTTCCAATTGCTGACCTAAGAATTTGTGGAACCCACCTATAACCTACAAGCCCCC
>NW_006210084.1:312710-335078 GCF_000334495.1 Tupaia belangeri chinensis | reverse complement strand
AATGTTGTGTGTCAATCTCAAAAGCAAATAAAAGGAACCTCTGTACATGATCACCCCGAGAAAAGGCATGTGTGCCTCTTCTCTGGCCTAGGTCACACAGTTGGCTTGGAAATAGACCACATTAATTATTAATTTTACAGTTGGTTATATTTTTCCGTCGACACTCCTTATCCTCTAGGACCTAGTATCCACTCCACTGAGATGGGGAATGGAAGATCCCTGTGGGAGGGTTTCATCACCCAGTCTTGTAAGTGGTGCATATCAATTCCATTTATAGCTCATCAGTGAATTTTGGTCACATGGATGTGTCCAAGTGTAAGGAAGTCTGGGAAATCTAGCTTTTTTTGTGTACCCAGGAAGAAAAGATACATGGTTTGTTGAATAATCATTCAATTTTTTTCCATGATGAGAAAATAATAATCTTCTAATTTGTTTAAGCCATTATTATCTCTAGTCTCTGTTTCCAGGTGCTGAACAAAATTCCTAACTTATGCAGTTGCATCAATTTTTGCATAGAACAGGTACATCTATGTACCAATATAGAAAAATTACCAAGAACTATACAAAAAAGAATAAGTGATATAAAAAAGATAAAATAACTTACATAGAAGTCAACATACATTTATGTTATATGCCTACCTGGGTCTATAAATGGGAAGACAATAGTCTAAGAAGACACATATCAACATTTTTTGTCTTTACATTTTTTTGCATAGGGTGTGTATGCTTGCTGGAGAGAGACAGCAAGAGACAGTGAGGGGAAGTGAGAGATCACCCTCCCCCCCGGGGGGGGGCGGGTGGCCAGGCCACAACCCCTTCTCCTACATTCTCCTTGGGATTTTGGGCATGCATATACATGCACCCAACATGTTTTTCAAGTGCCCAATCAAGGACTCAAATGATGCAGTAAGTCATATGGGATCAGGTGCCTTCCTTAATCACCACTGCTCTTAGTGATCCATGACACATATCAAAATTTTAAATCTAGTTACTTCCAGGAAGGAGAGCATTTTGAGATGAAGTGAGACACTTACATTTTTAGCCCAAATGCTTCTACGCTATTTGAATTTTTTTTTTTCCTGTCAGGATTTTGGGCACACATACACATGCACCTGGAGTGAGTTTCAAGCCGCCGGGTCTGAGACTCGAACTGCAGTTGGCCAAGTGGGAGTCCAACAGCATAACCATTATGCCATCTGCTGGTCCCACTGTTTGAATTTTTTACAAAGTGAATATACTTGTGTCTATAATAAAAATAAAAGAGGACTTATATACAGTCTCAACAATACTTCTAAATAACCTGAACTTATAATTCTGAACTTCAAAACTCATGAAATTTAAGAACCTTGGTGAGTTCACATGCAGCCCAGAAAATGCTATGATTGTAGGAAAATAAGAATTGAGTGGTTCAGAGAAGATAAAGAGGAATAAGAAAACAGACATTAGGCAAATGTAAGTTTCTCTGTTTGTAGTGAAGACAATCAAAGGGAAATGGGATTTAAAATACAGGATTGAGGATTTCATTTAGATGAAAGGAAGATCTTTGTTCATGGTCCTGGTTGTTAAAAATTGGACTGGGTTATAGTGGAAAGGTAAAGACTCTCATTTCCAAAGAGCTGGTAGGAGAAAGGAAGGGATTTTATTGTTATACTACTGAAGTTGGATTGAATTTTATCACTTTTGGACTCTCTCAGGCCTGGTTATTCTAGGTTGAAATTTGCTTTTGGGATGTTTATATTTCCTGTGTACCTTGTAGCTTTGGTCTTTGCTTGCATTGTTACTAGAGAGCTAGATGGTGTCTGTTTAGAGAGAGTGAGAGGGCAGGCTGGCTGATCCCTGTGCCTTTGGGGTGAATATTTGGGGCTGGGCAACACAAAGCTCTTATCCTATTAAGCAGGGGTAAGAGATAGATTATCACTATTGATTCCACCTTGTTCTGCATTCTTTCATTTTCATTGATTATTTTCGCTTCTTCTTTCACCTTTCTTAGGAGAAATATTTTGCTTTGTAAGAATGGTGTGAATAAATGTTTAATTATCATTTCTTTCTTTTACTGCATGTAAAGCCAGTAGAGTATTTTCTAGCTTGATGAATTTGTTACAGTTACTTGTAAATTAAGGCCATTCATATTACAGATAGGTGTGTCATGAGGGAAGAAGAGTATGCTTAATGTCATAAACTCTTACAGGATTCTTATGCTGAGTCTTCCTTTTTAAAAAAGAGATTTCTCAATTTCTAGATTTAGTATCCACAAATTCTGAGCACCGAAGGGCAAAACTAGAACAGAATAAATGAGCAAACTGATCTGAACTTATTTGCTGGCTCCTGCTCAATTTCTTTTTCTTCCTCAAATAGCATGAGCCCCCCCTCGCCCCCATACCTATATGAGAATCACGTGTTGGAGGGGGGGATCAGACTGGGTGCCAAGATGGCAATAGAAATTTCAGATTCTTTCATAAAACCTCAGTTCACATCTGGAAATCTTATATTTAGATAAAATTTAAAAGGAAAGTTTGGAATTCAATACTTTTCATTTGATATGCTCTCTGTTTTCATTTTTACCTCTGATCTGCTTAAGCAGTATATTCCTTCAACAATTTATTGCCTTTTAAGGCCATGAATTTGGAGGGCTGACAGTAAATCTGGACAAGCTCTAATATGCCTTGTGCCAACTGTAATTTAGCTGGTCCTTTGAGAGCTCAAGTTTTTTATTACCATAAATATTCTTCGGCTTCCAGGCGTCTTCCCGGCTGACAACGTTGCCCAATTTTGAATCCCGACATCTTCATTTCAAAAGCCTGAAAATGAAACTGCAAAGGTCAGGCTTCATTGTAATTGCAGGCAATGGTGAAAAAAGACCACGTTCCTTAGGATTGAGTGGCCACCCACTGCTTGCTTTGGAGAGCACATGGCATGGGGAAAATGTCACCATGCAATTCAAGTGAATGATAGTCCCTGGCACTGGGATCATCTGGAAATATTTGGTCATATCTCACAGTGTCTGACTTTGTCACCACACAAGAACGGAAAGACTTTAAAGAGGACTCTGATTTAGCATGCATGGCTAGAGCATATTTCCCACCTCCGGAATGTCCTTTTCCCCTACTTTAGGTAACAAGTGGCTCTCAACCTCCAGATCTTATCTCGGGCAACTCAACTTCACCTGACTGACCTTCTAGTACTTTGCATTTACCTGCAAAACAGGAATAAGGATGGTTTCTGCCTCGTCATTGGAAAGATTAAACGAGTTAGTGCACAGCACTTACGTAAAGGGGCACTTGCTGTGAAGTAAATTCTTCATCATGGTTAGCTATTATTATGACCTCTATCCCTGTAACAGCTAAGGCTGTCTGAGCAAGGCACTTTATGGGGTTCACTTGTTTTTTCTTGTTTAATCCTCACAGCAGTCCTATGAAGTCAGCACCACTGTCATCTATTCCACAGTGGAAGAAATTTAAGTAGAAGGGTAAGTTGTTCTAGGCCACAGAGCAAGTCAGCGATGCACCCAGAAATGGCACCCAAACACTCAGACTCCAGAGCCTACATTCATGAGTAAAGCCATGAAGGCAGAGCTGTGGAGCAGATACTGTCACTGCTCTCTCCGTAATCCATTCGTATTTCTACTTCAAGGTACACTAGCCCAACTCCCAACTCCCAACACCTGTGCTCTGTTGCTTTAAGGCTCTCTCTGACCACTAAATCTTATTTTATCACTCACATGGAAGACAAAAGGTTCTAGGCAATCAACAACTCTAGAGCAGCGCTCAACCAACAATTGCTGTGGCTTCATGGATAAATACCCTATTTCCTTTGTCCCTACAGAGGATAAGTCTGAGACATGGTCTACCTTCGATCTGGGCTCTAGTTGCCCACCATGGCACTGACTTTTCATTCTTTACTGGCTTCCTCTTGCTTCCTGACTCACTTCTCTGCTCTCTTATTTCCTCCACCTGCCAAATAACTAACACTCAAACTTCATCTCACAGTCTGCTTCTGGAGGGAACCAAACTCAGATAATCTATTTTAACACTAAGATTCCATGTTTCTAAAGATGCTGGAAGTGGAGCAGAGCAAGGGAATGGCTGCAGTCAGACAGAAATAACAGTGGAGTGTGGGTTGTGTGGCCTGTGAGTACATAGCAAGGTCTCTCAACCTCAGCACTATTGACATTTGGGAATGGATGATTCTTTCTGGTAGGGGCTGTCCTGTGCACTATACAAAGTTGAGGAGCATCTCTAGCCCCTACCCACTAGATGCCAAGAATAACTCCTTCGCTGCCAGTTGTGACAACCTGAAATGTCTCCAGAAATTGCAAAATGCCTCCCCTGGAGGGGGACAAAGCCACCCACAGTTGAGAAACACTGGGTTAGAGAGATAAGACTGTCATCTTATGTTTGAGTGATACACTGACTTGGCAGGTATCGAGGATTATAAAGATATTAACATTACTGACCACCCATGTGCAAGCCCTTCTACCTGCTGCTCTACACACTGGTCTTATTTGGTCCTCACAGCACTTTATTAACTCCATTCCACACACAACTTAGAGCACTGATGCAGCTGCTACGACTCTTAGTGGTTAGCGTGGTGCCTGATAGAAAAACATGGCTCAAGATATATTTCTTGGGGGTTGGACAATGGCGCAGTGGCAATGCAATTCTCTTTGAGGCTGACTCACATGAGAAGGTTCTGGGTTCATATCTGGAAATTTCCCTGAACACAATGAGTGCACACATATCCACAATTTGGGGCTGGCTGAGGCTGGAGATGGATTGCGGCATGAGGTCCCTGCTGGGAGTGCTGTCTTACTCTTTCTCTCACAGAAGAAAGAAAATTTTAAAAATGCTTATTTCTTGCACCAAAACACAATCAAACTGCAATAAGTCTGGGAGATTAATCTTCTAAAAATTAATCATTTTTATGGACATTATTTAGTTAGAAAGTGTGCCCTAAATTTAAAAATCTTACAAATAAGCTCTTAGGATAAAACTTACCTTAAATCTAGAAATTACCTGTACATATTTTGGAAAATTCCTTTTACTTCCTATTCCATGTATTTTAAAATACTTTCCTTCGTAAATAGTACACAGTTATGATTTGAGTGGATGTAGTGATTTTTTATGAAGGCTCATGGGGGCACGAGTTCTTATGTTTTCAGAAAATCATTCCATTTCAGTTTGACCTAGACAATTAACAAGAGGACCTTCGCTGTTTATCAGATCATAGTTTCACTTAAGTTTCTCATGCCTAGCAATTAGAAACTAGTTTCCAAGGTAACTGATAACCAAGGTGTCTTACCCTCTAGTGTAGTAGGAGTTTAAACTGGGATTCTGTGTCTTACTTTTAGCGAATGTCTCCAAGGCTGTTAAATAATAAAAAGTGTTAGGTACCTCACATTTTAATGTTCCAACATGAAGTGCTGGATTAGCATGTTCAGATATTCAGAGTTTTAGAGCCTTAACTCAACATCAACTCAAGAATATCAGAAGATAGATGCTTGAGAATCCAGGGAGAGACAGAGAGAGGACAGAGAAGAGAGATTTCTTCAGGCTCAGATTGTTTGACATTTTCTCTTTATTAACTCCATGGTGGAGGTGAAGGCAAATGCTTCACCCTCACCGTGTGTCAATGAGGGGGACTTCATGAGCATCTCTTAGAGCTTGTTCAATATGTCTCCTGAAACTAGTGAGCATGTAGATAATGGAGTTAGACTCAAGAGTAAAGAAAGAGTACAGACAAGGCAATAAATAGCCTGTATTAGTTTCCCAGGGCTGTTGTAACAAAGTACCACAAAGAGGGTGACTTAAAACAAGAGAACTGGTGCTCACTTCGGCAGCACATATACTAAAATTGGAACGATACAGAGAAGATTAGCATGGCCCCTGCACAAGGATGACACGCAAATTCGTGAAGCGTTCCATATTAAAAAAACAAAAAACAAAAAACAAAAGAGAACTGTATTCCCTCACAATGTATTCCTCCAACATTGTGAGAACCAAGCAAAACTCCAGGTGGAATATAAAGTGAATACCTGAGAAATATATTCCCTGACAGTTTTGGAGGCTAGAAATGAGAAATGAAGGTGACAGTAGGGCTATGTTCCCTTTGAAGATTAGAGAGAAAACTTCTTCATCTCTTTCAGCTTTTGGTGGCCCCAGGCATTCCTCGGCTTGTAGCAGGATCACTCCAGTCTCTGCCTCTGTCTTCCTGTGTGTCTCTGTCCTCATATCATCTTATAAGGACACTCCCAACTCCAGCATGACTTCATCTTGCTAATTACAATGATCCTATTTCCAAATAAGGTCACATTCTGAAGGTTAGGACTTCAACATTATCTCATTTGGGGACACAATCTAACTCATAACATGGCTCTTGGCAGGAGAGGGACAGAAATATATTGGAGCAAATTTTTATTTCTACCAAATGGGAGCAAATTCTGAGAGCCAGATCTGGTCAGTCTGGAACTATCTTAAAAAGAACTCTTTCCAAGGGCAGACTTTTATCAGCACAGGGTCTGGGGATCACCATCGTAAGCCATCAACCAGAGGACGTGCATTACCTGAGTCAGGGGAAATGAAATGTAGGTCCCCAGTGGGCTAATTTCCAAGAACTCCCTCAAAGGACCACATGAGAGAAAGAGGAAGTTCTTTTCTGCCTCTTACCTCTCTTCTTTCCTGCTCTCCTTTCTCCATTCTCCAACACTTTGGTGATCAAAGTCCAAGTTGGTGAGGGGAGTAGGAAACTGACAAAGAGAGAAGCCAACTGTACCTCTGTATTCAACTGTAGGCAGCCACATTGAGTCAATAATCGAATGCTCTGGAGTATGAGATGCAAAGTAACAGGTGCTTGACTCCTGCTGAGAAGACGATTAAAGGCAAGTGTCTGCAGCTGCCCAAGCAGCAGGTGGGGAGTTATGCCATTAGTGGGAGCAGAGTGCAGTTTCACTGTGTGGTATGCAAGACTGCATGCCATTCTCAGAATCCAGGTAGAGAGCTGACTGGGCTGGCATTTCCCATAAGGAACAGCCAAGAGGCAGTTTCTGAGGTTGAAGGGGCCCCAGAAGAGGCTGTTGAGGAGGAGCTGGTGTGGCAAGAGCCAAGTGAGGCTTCCCAAGAGGTTAGCTGGAGAGGACACATCAACATCAGGGAAGTGCAGACATCTAACTCCCAAGGGCGGGAGCAGGTATTCACTTTGTATTCCACCTGAATGGTCCCTCCTGGAGTTTTGCCTGGTTCTCATGATGTTGGTCCCAATCAGCAGCATCAATATCACCTAGGGATTGGGAGAAAGGCCGACTCTCAGGCTTCACCCCAGGCATATAAATCACTCTTGGGGTAGGGTCCTGCAATCTGCATCTGGTCAAGCCTGCTAAAGTTTGACAACCACTGGTTTAAAGCCACAGCTCTCTACCGTGATTGTGCAGTTGGATCACCTGATGGAGCTTCTGATGGTGCATTTACCCAAGATGAATATCATATATTAGTTGTGAAGTCAAGGCTTCTTGAAATGTAATGAGCACACCACCGTGTCCCCCACCCCCCATCTTGTTAATATGCAATCCTATTTTGGTAGGTCTAGGGTACGGATCATGTACCTATGCTTCTAACCATCTCCTAGTTAAGACCCATGCCCCTGGTGTGGGCTCTGCACTTTGAGTCACAAGACTTTGAACTATCTGCTAAATACTGTGGATATGTACATTTTGGAAAGGAGTAGATACATAGTTTTCCATCAGTCTCCAGTAGTTTGTGACTTGGAAACATCAAGAGTTAAGAAACTAGACAAATAAACCTTTAGGTACTTAAAGTGATACAGAAAATAGAATAAAGTTAATACCAAAAAAAAAAAAAAAAGAAAAGAAAAGAAAAAAGAAACTAGACAATACAAACATGAAAAGAGGCCAATAGAGAGACCTATAGTGGGGATCCATAGGTGTCTCCTAATTTGTTGGAGGGAAGAAGGCTGTAACTCTTTAATGTTCCCTTTCTCCTGAGGTGGTTTAAAATGCAGATCCCCAGGCCTCAGGGTAGACCCCTGTATCCGTCTGAGAGGAGGGTGAACCCAAGAATCTGCATATTTAAAAATACCTCAAGTGACTCTGATGTAGCCCTCCCCAATTACGTTGTGTGAAATCCTGATCTATATTATTTTTGCAAACATTATGCTAGCTTGAACAAAACAAATTAAATCTCTAGGTGCGTCACAAATCTAATTTCTCAGCTACCCGTGGTTATGAAAGCCAGGCAGCTCTTATTATACTTCCAACTAGGGTCATTTCCACCTAAGATTCCAGCTCCCTGGTGCCCTGAGGTTAAGTTGGAGCATTTCTCCTCACTTGCCTTCCTAATTGCTGGGAAGAGCTACTGTGCCTGGGTTTGCAACCTCTTCCATGTACCCTGGAGGGGTGCCATCTCAGTGGTGGGCCCAGCATTCTCTCCTTGCAACATGCTTTGTAGAGTCAGTAAAGTTTATAAAGTGCTTTATGAGCTATTTGGACCTGAGGCATTGCATAAAGAGATTATGCAAACAGAATGACATCCACATTGCAGGCAGGTGGTGAGAAATTTCCTCAGTACCCCTCCTACCTGCCCCATCCCTGGGATGAATTTGAGTGCAGATCCACTGGGAAGACTTTGCACAGAAAGGCTGAGCTGTTAAAATAAAGTTGATAGCATAAACTGTAACACCTGCAGGCTGGAGGGAGCATCATGAAATGAGATGGATAAAGATGCTAGATATTAAGGTTTGAATGGAACAATCTATTAACTGAGGGTATACTACCATTTATTGAGCATCTACTGAAGGCCAGGTACTGAACTAGAAATCTGCTATATACCTTTTCTTATTTCATTTTTATCGCAGTGCTATGAGGAAAAGCTTTTTTAGAGAATTTTGCTATAGGGCGCATGGGCTCGCCAGAAAGACAGAGAGAGACATAGAGACAGAAAGTGAGAAATCACCCCCCAGCGGGGATGGCCATGCCATAATCCCTTCTCCTCCGTTCTCCTCTCGGGATCTTGGACACGCATGCACACACACTCGGCATGAGTTTAAGCCACTGGGTCCGGGATTCGAACTGCAGTCGACTACATGGGAGTCCAGTGACATAGCCATTAAGCCAACTGCTGGTCCTGGAAAAGCTTTTTTAAATCGCCATACTATAGGGACCAGCAGTTAGCGTAGTGGCTATGTTGCTGAACTCCCACGTAGCCCATCGTGGTTTGAGTCCCAGACCCAGTGATTAAACTCACACCGGGCGCGTGTGCGTGCAAGCCTAGGATCCCGAGAGGAGAATGGAGAAGGGATTGCAGCATGGCCATCCCCCCTGTGGGGGGTGATTTCTTGCTTTTGCTTTCTCTCTCTCTGTCTCTCTCTGTCTTTCGGGTGAGCGCGTGTGCCCTATAGCAAAACCCTCCCCTCCCCCCCCCAAAAAAAATCTCCATGCTACAGAAAAGGGAAATGAGGCTCAGGGAAATACAGCAAATTTGCTTCCTATCATACAATTACCAAGTAGATACTTTGGGATTCAAAACCAAGTTTCCAGCCACCTCCTTACCACTGTACGGCTCTGCATCCATGCATAGTGAGGAGAGGAATAGAAAGGAAGACAGAGAAGATGTGAGACTGAGACTGTAACTGACACAGACTCCTTCCTGGCTTACCATGGTGGGAAGTTTGGGGATATGCTTGCTATTACATAGACACTACTTCTTTCATGTTGTGCTTGGAAAATATTTCCATTTATGTTGAAGTGAAGATACAATTAAAAAAAAAGATGGGGACATTTTGAAAATAATAAACCAATATAGTTTTAATTTCCTATAAACATTGTTTCTATTTCACTTTCTTGTGAGTTATGAGGTTTATGTCCAGGAAAAGAATGGGAGGAGTCAAAGGTCACACACAAGGAAGGAGGAAATGGGGGAGACGGGCTTCTGCTACATTAGGATAGGAAGTTCTTTAGGTTCTGAGAGAAAGATCAATGAAAAGAGGTGTAAGAGATCAGTCAGTCACTAGGGTCCTTGCTTCTTTCTACGCTTATGGCTGAAGATACATTACTAAAAATTCCATGTGGTTTGATGGATGATGCCCAGAAGAGGATAGCTCAGATCCTACCTCTTATTTTGGACTTTGGGAGTAACCTTACCACATGCGCACAATACTCAAAGGATGTTCCAGAAAATAGTCTAGTTTCTATTGAATTCATCTTTTTAAACTCTGCTATGGAGTTCTGATGTAACTGTTTTAGACAGCACACACACACATGCACACGCATACATACATATATATCCATATACACACACCTATCTATCTATCTAGCCAAAGGCTGCATGTGCTTTCACACATGCGCATGAGAGAGAGAGAGAGAGAGAGAGAGAGAGAGAGAGAGAGAGAGAGAAACACCAATAGGATGTGGTCATGCTGCAATGCTTTTTCCTCCATTTCTCCATGCAGTCAGGATTTTGGGCAGGCACACACATGTGCCTAGCATGTTTTTCAAGCTGCTGGGACTGAAATTTGAACCACAGTCTACTATGGGATCTAGGTCCCAACACAAAGCACTTAACTGCTGTGCTCTAAGGCTGGCTTTTAATTTAGTCTTGCTAATAGGAAGAGTTCTCTTTACCAATTGTATTTTTGGAAACACATATAGTTTCTTTTTTTTTTTTTTCCCCTTTTCCTTTTTTTTTCTCCCTGTTTTTGCTCTAATGGCATGACACAGTGAAACAAATTTCATGAGAAGACAGAATTTGACATCTCTGGATGCTTAATTTGATGAAGCCTATGTCAAGGGATAGAACTGACTCCTCACAGCCTACTCCCATTCTTGACCATACAGCATGGACATGAACCATGCCATTAACACTTCATGTTCAGAGTTATGACACCCAAATATAGGGCAGACAGAGATGGCAGTGTCCTGCAGGTTTAGGGCTATTTTACTTGAATTCATTTCACACACATGGGCTGATATTACTTTACAGAAATGCTGTAGAAAACCCAAAATGCAATTATTGGGCATACTGAAGATTGACAATGATCCAAGAATGTGTAAAGTGACCTGATTTTCTGGATAGTGTGTCTTTGATGTCATCACTGTGTCCTGGCTTATAACTTCAGATCCTTGGTGGATTAATTGCAAGGACCGCTCGGTTTGTTCATGGCTCTCAGTATCCAAGCTCTTTAGTATTGCACTCCCACACTGATTCTGGGCTTTGCTAGACTTGTGACTTGCTTTGGCTCATGGGACAATAGCATATTCTACACAAGCAGACTCTTGGAAAGTACTTAAACTTTGGAGCTTGTTCTCTTGGTATGATTGGTGTATCATCATCAAGCCCAGGCTAGCCTGCTGGAGAGTGTGGTGCCATGTGAAGAACTGAGACATCTCCATGGACCATCAGCCTGCTCCCAGTCAGCCTACAAGCAAATTGTGCCTACATGTATGAGCTTTAGCAGAGGCTGGCCAGGCTGGCTCAAGGCAGCAGAACTGGTTGGTTTAGCACAACCTAAACTGATGACCCATAGAATCATGATCTCAGTAAACAGTTGCTGCTTTCAATTGCTACATGTCTGAAGTGGTCTGTGATTCAACCAGGTTAGTACAATGCCAAGAGTATGATTTAGTAAGTCTACTGAGAATTGTTTGGGGTTGGGAGTAACAGCCTCATGAGAGACAGATGAATAAAATCATGCAAATTTATTAGAGGCAAAGAACAAGACTGTTAGGGGACAGAGTGATCACTAATGCATTTTCTCCAATAGGAGAATTTTCATGGGAAGTCAATTATACTCAAAGGCAGTCAAGATAGTAAAAATAAACAGCCTGAGGGAGAGAACTGCTTGGTCTCACTATATCCATGTCCACTCTCATAGTATAGTAGATTTACAAAGGAGATGGAAGGACAGAGAGAGGGGGGAGAGGAGGGCAAGGGGGAGAGAGGTATCAATTTCTATGTACACAAGTGGTCAGAGCCTCCTATTCTCTAGAGAGCGACATGTGCAGATCCTTCCAACTTGGTGTCGCCTTTCCTAGAATCCATGAGAACTTTATTAAATATGTCTTTCCAAAGTCACATCCAGGTTATTGTGTTTACACTTGGAAATTATTACATCCTACAATCAACACTGTTTGTTAGGTCACTTCTATGACATTTTATGCTTAAGATTTTAATACATATATATAATTTTCTATAATTATTTTATTTAACTTTGTTATTATTATTTTCCAGTTTGATGAGAGAGAGAGAGAGAGAGAGAGAGAGAGAGAAAGTAAGTGAGAAAGCAAGCCACCAGGTACAGGACTTGAACCATGGTCTGCCATGTGGGAGTCCAGTGCCTTTAACCACCACACCACCTGCCGGCTCCTGCACATATGTTCTGATGCTATGCGAGGAATGGATGAGTTGAGTGGGATGATTACTGCCCTGACTACTGCAGTGGTCCAGGCAAGGGGAATGGTGATTAAAATGAAGCTGTTGGCAATGCAGACGGGGAGAAGTAGATGATGGCAGAGGAAAGGATAATGATAACATAGACAAGGATGTTAGCTGTTCAATATAGAAAAGAAGGTAGATTTAGGAGTGAGTTGTAGGTGGGAGAGTCAGAATTGGATGAAGGTGGGTGGAAAGGGAGGAATCAAGGGTGATACCTAGTTTTAGGATAGAATGGGTTGGTGGTACCATTTGCCATACAAGGAAGGTGTCTTCATCTTTGTTTTTGTTAAATGGAAAAAAGAACAGGGGCTCCAAGGTATTATTTAATTAGGATGACTTAGGCACAGTTCTGGCATCACTAAGGCCTTAGTAAATGGCAGGTTTTATTTTCATTGCCTAGTCACACAGCTAGTCCGTCTGGCTCCAAAGTCTGTAGTCTAAGCCAATGTATTGTATCTCAGACTTTCATGTGCTTACAAATTATCTGGGCAGCTTGTGAAAATGAAGATTCTGATTCACCAGGTGTGGACTGGGATTTTAGAGTCTTGACTTCTTTTTCTAAATTATTTATTTAATTTTATTTATTCATTCATTTGATTTTAATTTGACCAGAGAGAGATACAGAAAGAGAGAGAGAGAGAGAGAGAGAGAAAGTGAGAAAGCAAGCCACCAGGTCTGGAACTTGAACTGTGGTCGGCTATGTGGGAGTGTCCAGCGCCTTAACCATCATGCCAGAGAGAAAGAGAGACAGAAAGTGGGAAATCACCCCCTAGGGGAGATGGCCATGCCTCAATCCCTTTTCCTCCATTCTCCTCTTGGGATCTTGGGCACGCACGCACACATGCCTGGTGTGAGTTTAAGCCACCAGGTCCAGGACTTGAACTGCGGTCAACTACATGGGAGTTCAGTGACATAGCCATTACGCTAACTGCTGGTCCTGAGTCTTGACTTCTTATAAGGTCCCCAGGGAGGCTTACACTACTTGTCCATGAACCATTCTTTGAGTAACAGCAAACTAGAACACGGGGCAAGCATGAGCACTTCAGTATTAGTAATCATGTCACTTTGGCTCTAGGGATAGAAGAGGTAAGGTACAAAGCTCTGTCACAGTAAGAGACTGTGACATCCAAAACAGGCGCTGAGCAATTTGCTGTATCCAAAGCCATGCCGTCCCTGCTTTTCCTTCAAAGATTATTTTATTCATGTTAGAAAGTGCATGAGAGAGAGAGAGTGAGAGAGAGAGACAGACAGAGAAGCACCCCTGATAGGATCTTACCATGTCATAATCCCCTTTTCCCAGTCCTGCAGCTTGTCAGGATCCTGGACACACATGCACATGCTTGGTCTTGTATTCAAGTGTACCCAGGGATCTGAACCCATACTTGTGGCTTCCAGCAATGCAGTTCAGTTTGGTACTGATTGTGCCACTGGGCTGAGCCCAAAGCCATGAATTTAAACTCTGGTGAGATTCAAAAGTTCAGAAAAGAATGAACCTCAGTCTTCTTGGAAGAAACAGAATATTTTCCTTTGCAACCAGGTACAGCAGAACTTTTCTGGGCATTCCAACAGAGACCTAGGGCAGCCTTGCATAGAATGCCCTTGAAATGCAAGTGACTGGACCACATTTGACATTCTTCAATACACAAAGACTCAGCCCTCTTTAAGAAGCTATCTCTAGTAGTTGACAGAACATAAAGAGCCAAAGAAGCTGTAGCAGGCTGTCAGAAAATATTCAGCTACATTAGTACAGGATCAGTTCGCTTGCTCAACAATTTAACCCAGGATGCTGTTGACAGATTTCTTAAGCAGCTCTATCAAACTGCAACCTGACAGCATTCTTAAGCACTAAGCCCACATTTTTGTCAAAGACAAACATTTTAAGTTGATTTCTCTGGGGGGGGGGGGGGGTGTCAAGGTGGAAAATAGCTTTCATGGGCTGTCAGAGGAATCATGGTGAGTTAACATCAGAAGTGATTTTGATCACTAAACTTTAGAATCTGTAGAAATTCCTGAATCTCAGACCTAGTGAGAAATCAGCATAACCTTGTATGCGATTGAGAACTGTGAGACTCAAAGACATAAAATGACTCGAAGTCATACAACTCCTGAATGACCATCTTTAATATAATTTTCTATTACTATTGATTGTGCAAAATAATCATGTTGCTAAACTCTAAGAATGAGAATTTTGCAAAGCCTACATCTCCCATGGAGAGGTTTATTAAAGCACTTGGAGGAATTGGGAAAACATGTGACTCTCCACAACCCTGATGGAAGGCTTTTACCATCTTCTGTCCTTGATAAATGAGATTTAGAAGCACTCTATATTTCACAAATAGGAGACTCCTGGCACTATCATTAAAAGGCAGGCGAATTTAAATCGGATGAAGAAGTTTCTTCTGCTTTCTTCTGGAGGGTAACATGAGCGAAAAGATGCTCATGGGAAATATGGGAAGATGGTCTTTGCCTGATAAGGAATCCTGCCTGAGAGTTCCTTAGGGATGATGCGTGTTCCATACATTATGCAGACAGCAAAAATTATTTTGTTTTTATTTAAAAATTTTTTTTTCTGGTTTCAGTTCCAATTTTCCTCCCTCTGTTTTATGGCAATATTCCTATAGAAAAATATTGAGTTTTCTTCTAGATGACCTGAGAGAACAAGTGGATTGACTTATGCCTAGGCTATAGCAGCCAGGACCCTTAGTTGCAGGATTAAAACACAGCCCTCAGCATGGCACCCAAGGCCAATAATGATCTGGCTCCTGCCCTTTCAACACCCACCCACTGCTTAGCCACGGGGAACCACGTTTCTTTTCAAAATGCACCTTCTTTTCCTCTCACTCTGCATTTTTGTGCTTGCTTTTCAATCTGCCTGGAATATCCAGGTTCTCCCTCCCTTCTACCCAGTGAACATTTGTTCATCCAATTAGACCAGGTCAGTGTCTCCTCCTCTGTGAAGTCCTCCGCAGGGTCCCTGGACAGAAGCAGTGGCTCTATCTTCTTGGTATTTACAACACTCTGCTCTTACCCTAACCACAGGGTCTTATAATTACTCATTTATGTGTGTCTCTCTGCAGCAATAGGCAAGCCTAGTCTGCTCATTCAAATCTCCTGGGGAACTCCAGAAAGAATACCTTTGTCCTGGCATCACCCCTAGAGATTCCAAATTCCAACAGTCTAGGGTCGGGTGAAGGCTGAAGCACCCCAGGTGATTTTAACATGCACACAGCATTGAGAAATCCTGTGATTAGAATATCAGCTCTTTGCAGAAACTGTGCTCATTTGCCATTTTCACTAACCCCCCTATGAAGTGCCCAGCACAGCGCCTGGCAATAGGACTTCGATAAACCCAGAAAGTGAAGCCAGTTAACATAGGCTCTCAATGCATGCTTGTTCAGTTTGTTAAATGATCCACATTCTCAAAAGGGATTTAAGCCCAGTAAGGCAATATAAGTACATAAGCATCACAATAAGAAAAATATGGCCAAATCTATGCTTTTGATTTGACATTTAAATACACTTATTAAAAATAAACCTATGTGAAAGCTGCCTAGAGAATCATTTGTTTGCTAGCAAGGAGGAGAGAAATGGGAGAAGGTGGCATTCAAGTTTGTAGCTGGGTGTTGTCCTGGTAGGCAACAGAGTGCTTTGGCAAGGCAGTATAGACCAGTGCACACATGAGCGGACACAGCTGTGCTGGCTGGGCCCAACCCTCCCCTCTATCACTTCCTACCTCTGAGATCCTGTTCAAATGACTTCTCCTGTCTGTCCTCATTTTTCCATCTGCAAAGTGGGATGCTAATGCTAATACAAATTACTGGCTTCCTGAGACTATGATGATGGTACGTTAAGTTAATATGCATAAGGCACCTAAAGCAGTGTCTGATGCATAGTAAACTGTCAATGAGTGTTAGCTCCTTTTGTCACTGTTCGGGAAGGTTAAGGTTTTGCTGGCATAGGGAGTCGATGGAGTTAAGTCAGTCACCTAGAAAGCTTCGGCCATCCGTATTGGCTAGGGCAGTACCAAGCAAAGTAGATAAATGTGGCTTTTTTTTGTCCTTCCTTCTCTATGTTGTCTAGTATTCTTGATCTAATGTGTTAGAAAGAGCTGCTGCCTTTTATCTTTAAAGTATAAGTGAAAAAGTGTTTGGGAGCTGCCTTGGGGCACCTTGTCCATTCAACTAGAGAATGACCAAAGATGGCACTCAGCTTTTCAAAGAGAAGCCTCAAGTGCATCATTTAAGCACAATTGGCTTGGGGCCTTTGGCCCAGAATACCTTTCCTTCCCTACAGTCCTGCTAGGGGCAATTTTAGGTTTAAAGATTTATGTATATGTTTTCTTTTTTCCATCAATTGTTTTTCTTAGGCAATTCTGAGAACAGAGCACATATTTCTGTTAAAGTTGTTTCCTTTGGAAATGATATTGACTATTGATTCATGGAAAGTATATTTTATGGCAGTTTTTCTGGAGTTCTGATGTGTCTATGTAGGAGAATTAACCCTTTGGCCACCACCTGTTCTATCTAATGTAGAGTATAGCCAGGAGCAACATGCCAGACAGAAATCATGATCTTTCTGGGTTTAATCTCAACATAAACATCGAATCTCTAATTGACAAGCCTAATTTAATTCATTAGGAAAATAAAAAATACTTTGTATGTTTATTATTTCTGCCTAAGGGTTGGTAAATTCTAACCCATCTGCTTTTCTAAATAAAGTTTTGCTTTTTATTGGAGAGATTTTTGCTATAGGGTGCATGCACTCGCTGGAGAGACAGAGAGAGAGAAAGCAAGAAATCACACACACACACACACCCCGCAGGGGGGATGGCCATGCCACAATCCCTCTCTGTTTGCTTCTTGGGATCTTGGGTACACAGCATATGTGCCTGGTGTGAGTTATTTTTAAGTCGCTGGGTCTGGGACTCGAACTGCAGTTGACTACATGGGAGCCCAGTGACGTAACCATTACGCCATCTGTTGGTCCTTCTAACTGAAGTTTTAAGGAAATGCAGGCATGCTCGTTTGTTTCTATATTGCCTATAGCCACTTTTGCACTCCAAAGTCAGAGCTGAGCAGTTTTCACAGAGACTGCATGACCTGCAATGGCCAAACCATTCACTCTTTGGCCCTTTCAGACCAAGCTTACTGGTCCTAACACATATATGGTTCATTTACTTGCAAAGAACTTCCTTTAACCCCAGTGCAATTCTGTAGCCACTGACTGGTATTTATAGCTGAGGAACACAGAGACTCATAGACTGAAATGCTCTGCCAACTTAGCTCCTGATTGTGAGCCCCAGAATCCTCCTCAAGCTACTCTTTGTTTCCACTGCTGATAGAATGTTCTAGATTCCCATTAGCACTTGCTGAGACCTCTGCAATGGCTTCCTAATAGCCTTCCTATAGCTCTCATCTCTAAGCAGCATTCAGTAGAGCTGTCAACATTACCCATTACTTTGGTTCCTATCTAAAGCCCCTCAGTGTACCTCCCACCATGGCAATGTAGGCCTTAAAATTTGACACTCCTCAAGATGAGGCCCCAGTTTGCTTTTTTATTCAGTTTCATCTGCTGACACATCATAACCTCCCCCACTCCACATATGGCCACTTGCTGTTTCCAGAACAACATCGTATCTTTGTTCTTTTCTTTTGCATTTGAATGTCAGAAATATTCTGCCTTACTTAACTTAGCTTTCAGATCTTATTTAAATATCATATCAAATATGAAATATGTCTCCCACATTTTCCCCATGTGTACACCTCTGATATTATCTTTCCTGTATTTCATTACAAGGGTTTATTTGTCCGCTTTTTGTAGAGCAGACTTAGACCGCTTAGTCTTTGGATCCCAAGTATTTGCACAAAGTAAGCATTTGATAAATTTTGGCTACTATTATTTCTTGGTTATAAATAGGAAGAGATCTTTTTTATTAAGCCCAAAATTGTCTTTATTCCTATTCTCAAATAATTCCTAGTTGTCTAAAAGAGTTGAGCTTCTGAGAAAAGGAACATTAGAAAAATCATTATGTTTTGAGGGGTAGGGTAAAAAATTCATATGAAGGGGCCAGCAGGTATTGTGGTGGTTAAGGTGCTGGATTCTCACATGGGACGACTGCAGTTTGAGTCCCAAACCCACTGGCTTAAAAATCACACTAGCATGTGTACGTGTGCATGCCTAAAATCCCAGGAGGAGAATAGAAGAGAAGGGACTGCGGCATGGCCATCCTCTCTGGGAGCTGTCTTCTCACTTTCCCCCTCACTGTCTCTCTCTGGGGAGTGCACATGCCCTATGGCAAAAATCTTTAAAAAAGTTCACATAAGGACTTTGGTTGAATGAATAATAAAGATAATCGACCTAGCATATCATATCAAGAAGTGGCTTTTATTTTCTTTTGTGGAAGGGTGATGGCAAGCACCATACTCCTAGAACTACAAAACTTTTCATTACAACCAAGTTGATGTTGAAGGTTTGGGACTTCCCAATGATTTCTCAAATGTCCCACAGATGTAGAGCTCCTGCAGAGAAGGAGAGTGGGCAAAGCTTGTGAGTCTTGGCACACCTTGGCCAATTTTGAGGAGCTCTTTCTCACTGTCCACCTACCTGTCATGGTGGGGAAGACCAAAAGCATCGGCTCATGTTGCTGTTTTCTTAAAAGGAGGAAGAACCAAATACAGATTGCTGAGGATCAGGGAGGATGCATTTCACTAGAACAGTGAGAAAGAAGGGCCTGTATTTTGATAAAGCTCTCCAGTTAATTCTGTTATGTCTTTACCAACCTCCACCTTGAGAATGGTGGTTGTAGAAGCTCCTTCAACAATGTCCTTAGTTCCAACTTTGGTTCCAGACCAATAATCTTTGAGTCTTCTAGAGGTAAAGGAAGGACCCATCGATCTCTCTCTATATATCCTCAGTTAGAAGCTCAGGCAGGTTAAACAGCACATTTAACAGCCAGGACTAATAAAGGGAGAAAGTGTGCCGGACTCTTCTATAAAAGAAAAATAAGAAGTGGCACCAACCACTTTTTTCCCTCTATTATGGGCACATTTACATGTTAAAGAACCCCTCCCCACCTCTGAAAGTGACTACATTTGGAAATAGAACCTTCAAAGAGGTGATTAAGTTGAAATGAGGCTGTTAGGGTGTGGTGTGTTCTAATCTATTCTGACTAGTATTCTTAAAATCAGAGGAGAATAGCATGCAGAAAGAAACTGGCATGCATGCAAGGAGGGACAGCCATGAGAATAGACAGCAAGAGAGTAGCCATCTGTAAGCCAAGGAGAGAGACCTCAGGGGAAATCAATTCTGATAGCACCTTAATATGGATCTTCCAGTCTTCAGAATTGTGAGAAAATAAAATTCTGTCATTTAAGCCACTCTGTAGTATTTTGTTATGACAGCTGTAGTAAACTAATACACTCCCTTTCTAATTCTGTTCTCAAGGCATGGCACTATTCTGCTCTGCTCTTTCTCCAAGATGGATGTGACAGGCAATGGGCATGATGGTAACAACCCTTTTGTTGGCATCTGGGTGACCCACAAAAAGGGCAACATCTCATTGATTACATGCAGAGCAGTCCCAGCCTCTGGGGGCTATCATTTAATGTCACTACCTCTTCTAATCCAGGCCCCTTGTCCCATCCTCCAGAGCAGAGCAGGTTTGTGCCATACTATTAAATCATAATTCAGAGCTTATTTCTCATTGGTTCATTTTCTGCAAAATCCACTTGAGAGACCTAGTGCTGTAATTACTGTTGCTGAACTGCTTTATTTTGCTTAAGAAGACAAATTTTAGCAATATTGGGAAGTAAATCATTTTTGTGGCCACATCATGCTGACTAATACAACATAATCTCAAATTATCTTATTCAAAAGAGTCCATTCCCAGACCAAGCATATTCTGCATGTTTGCAATTTTCCTGTATCCAGCATGAGATAGTCAAAGCATCCATTATGACTTTCCCACAATTGCTAAACCTAAATGCTCAACATGTTCTTGAGATTTCCCAAATGTTAGCTGACACCTGTTTTCCTTTCCCTAACCTTGATGGAGAAATAATTGGAAAACCACTATCATAATAACAACACTTCGGAGTGATAGATAACAAGTATTGAGCGTTCCCATAGGCAGGGCATTATGCTAGGTACTTAATCTTGTATTATCTCTTTAATTAATTTTAAAGATAATTTTATAAATTAGTAGCTTAATATCTCCATTTACAGATGAATACATGGAAATACAGAGAGGTTATAGAAACTGTTTTACTATAGAACTTTATGGAATAGATGACCAAACTTACATAGCATTTTATCTCATATCTATGCCACTTTTAGCATTTTTTTTTTTTTTTTTTTTTTTTTTTTTTTTTTGCTATAGGGTGCCTATGCTCACCAGAGACAGAGACAGAGAGACAGAAAGTGAGAAATCATCCCCCAGGGAGGATGGCCACTCCACAATCCCTTCTCCTCCATTCTCCTCTTGGGATCATGGGCACGCACACACATGAGCATGTTGTGAGTTTAAGCCACCGGGTCTGGGGCTCAAACAGCAGTCAACTACATGGGAGTCCAGTGACATAGCTATTACGCTAACTGCTGGTCCCACTTTTATTAGTTTTGAATATATTTTATTTTTAACAAGAAGAATATCTTTAAAAATCTGTACAGGCCTGGGGAACAGTGTGGTAGAGCAAAGGAAAGAACATAGCCTTTGAAACCAGATGATGTTGGTTCAACATATTAGCTCTGCCCTTGACTAACCCTATGACCTTGGAAATTACTAAACTTAGCCAAGAATCCATCAATTCCAGTATAAATGGGACTCATATTACATATCTCCCCATATGCAAGATTTAAAAAAAAATTATTTTATTTTAATTTTATTTATTCATTCATTTATTTTAATTTGACCAGAGAGAGAGAGAGAGAGAAAGTCCAGGTCCAGGACTTGAACCGTGGTCAGCCATGCGTGGGAGTGTCCAGGGCTTTAACCACCATGCCACCTGCTGGTCCCAGCCCATATGCAAGTTTTTATGTACATATTTTTTCACTTGTCTTAGATACTCAGGAGCAGAATTTCTAGGTAATTGGTAAATCTATGTCAAAATTTTTTTACTGCCAAATTGTTTTCCAAAATGGTAGTATCATTTTACATTCCTATCGGCAATGTATGAGAGTCCCTGTTTCTACACACTTGCAATTGTCTCTCTTTGATTACAGCCACTCCAGACATTCTAGTGGGTATAAAGTGGTATTTCATTGTGGTTTGAATTTGTACCTCAAATTCCCTAAAGACTAATGATGTTAAACATCTTTTCATGTGCTTAGTATTCATTCATCCATATTCTCTGTTAAAATGCCTATTTAAATCTCTTGTCCATGTTTTAACTGAGTTGTCTTACTATTGAGTTGTAAGAATTATTTGTATATTCTGGATAAAAGTCTGCTGGAATTATTTTACATGAATTGTGAACTTCCCAATATAAAATTCACCACATAGCCAGCGTACCTAATAAATATTTGATAAGAACCATTCTGATGATACTATTCAATTCAATTTAACATTTTTTTTTTTTTTTTTTTTACTGAGGTCTGACTATGAGCTAGGCATATTTTAGGTGTTGGAGATTCAGTGTAGAACACAACAGACAAAATTTCTGATCTCAGAGAAGTGAGGAGTGAGGAGTAATCATTAATGGTTGCAAGGCTTTCAGTTAGAAAACCTGGGATTTGGGCTAGGCCTTCTCTTCTGAGACTTGGGCTCTCAACTGCTACTCTGTACAGTGTAGGCACAAGTGTATTTAAATGCATTGAACTTCTGTTAAAAAAGCTGTCATAGAGCCTCAAATCTTTTTGTTATTGTTGTTGTTTGTTTTTAGGTTTTTGTCTTAGGGCATGTGTGCTTGTGATAGAGAGAGGGAGAGAGCGGGGG
>NW_006210084.1:311718-312616 GCF_000334495.1 Tupaia belangeri chinensis | reverse complement strand
AAGAGATTCTCCCTGCCGTGGCGGGGTGGAGTATCGCTATGCTGCAATCCCTTATCCTCCACTGTCTTCTAGGATCTTGGGCACACACATACACATACCGAACATGATTTTCAAGCCACCAGGTCCAGTACTTGAACCATGGTTGGCCATGTGGGAGTCCAACACCTTATCTGCTGGCTCCCAAGTCTCAAATCTTTTTTACCACCATTTGGAACTGTGGAAACCTCAAATTCTAGAAGCTATCTATATTTAAAAGTGAAAAATGGCATAAGGTAAAACTTTATAGTTTAACCCAATAGAATCAATCATTTCTATATATGCCAGATATACGTAACCCCATATTTTCCTTCAGAGGCTTTATCTCCATCAGAAACTTACAAGCTGGGTCATAGTCCAGTCTCTTTGTCTCTGCCACAACACTTTTCTTTTCAGTTTTCTATTGTTAGACTAAGACACCCTTACTCAAAAGTTCTCGGAACCAACCTCATCAGATTTATAGGTAGGAAATTTTACTCTGTATATTTAGGAAGTAGGCTACAGAAGGATCAGTGGAGTCTACTCTTTGCCTTAATGTCAAGAGAGTTTTCTCCTGGGATGGCAAGGAGGTCAGGGAATCTTTGATTCCAAAGTCTCCTCAGCCTGACCCTCTTGCAGCAACAGGCTTGGCAACCATCTCTGGTGGCATATCTGGTGACAGCAGGCTCAGCAGCCATCTCTGGTGACAATGCAATCATTCATGCATCTTTTGTCCCAGCAACTTCCATGAACATCGTCTCCTCTTGGTGGTGGCAGCTTCCCAAATGTCAGCTCCCAACTGCTTCTGTTGGCTGCTCTCTTGAGTTCTACCCTCCATGACCATTTCTGGCAACTCTAGGTATCTCACAGAAAATTTCCTGCT
>NW_006210084.1:308447-310847 GCF_000334495.1 Tupaia belangeri chinensis | reverse complement strand
AGCCTTCCTCTCTTTCAAAATTTTCTTTACGTAGAGATGCTTTTAGGTTAGAGTTGGCCAGATGACCGTGATTGGAACTTCTCTCCCTAACTATACTGTGCTCTGCTATTTTCTTGCTAAAGACCTCCCGGAGCTATATAGAAAGAACATCCTATGGAACTGGGGGCTTAGAATTCAGTGTCTGGAAGACCTGTTGCTAGGTCTGAGTACATCTCCCAAAGTGCATGTGTTGGAAACTTAATCCACAATGCAACAATGTTGAAAAATGGAATCTTTAAGAGGTGATTAGGTGATGAGAAGTCTGCCCTCAGGAGTAGATTCATGCCATTAGGAGAAGGTTAGTTACTGTAGTCCAGCCCCCTTTTTCTCTGTCTCATGCTCTTGCTTGCTTTTCTGCCATCAGCCATGGAATAACAAAGCATGGAGGCCTTCACCAGATTTCAATACCATGCTCTTGGATTTCCCATCCTCCAGAACTGTGAGCCAAATAACTTCTATTCTTTATAAATTGCCCAGTGTGGTATTCTGTTAACAGAGCAGAAAATGATGAAGTTATCCATGATCAAAGGCAGCTTCTGCACTTTTAAAAGTTGTATGATCTTGGGGGCCAGTAGATGGTGTGGTGGTTAAGGGGCTGGACTCCCATGTGGCCGACCACAGTTCTAGTTCTAGACCTGGTATTGCTTTCTGACTTTCTTTCTCCCTCTGTCTCTCTCTGGTCAAATGAAAAAAAATAATAAAATTTTAAAAATAATTCTTAGAAAAAGTTGTATGATTTTATACAAATAATCTTTGGAGTCTTCAGTTTCCTCATCTGTAAAATTGGGGGAATAAGTATTCCTACTTTATTGAGTTTCTTTTGTATTAAATGGGATAATCTATGGAAAGAATTAAGTGTCCAACACATCATAAGCACTAAGTAAATATTAGCTACTATGAGATTTTTAGATACAGAAACATTTTGTTTGAGTAACTAGACTATGCTTGTGAGCAGCACTAAATTCTTCACATTGAGTTTAAGGCCATCCTAGAAAATTGGCAGAGAAACAGCTGCTTGTTCCTTTCAGAACACAGACAATGTCTTTACTCCTGTTTTTCTCATTTGGACATCTGAAATGCTGCTCCTCCCTCCTTTATTGGGGACCCACTCAGCTTTTAGTTTCAGCTCAAATAGTCTCTCATGTATAGAATATGCCCCAGCTTTCCCCCCAGGTGCGTACCTCTGACATTTTCTTTCCTCTATTGCATTATAACAATTGTTGGTCTTCTTTACCTGTCTTAAAATGCTTAAAAGATGGGATTTTTGCCTTATTTATATAAACATTACATTTCAACACGTTCTCAATATAAAGTTATTTATGAGAGATTGTATATTCTTTTTTTGCATGTGTGTATTTTATACTTGCAACACATCTCAATATGGATTATGTACATTTCAAGTTCTTATAGCTGTATATAGCTAGAAGATACTAGATTGGACAGCACAGTTCTAAACACACTATCCTCTATATTCTCATAGCAATATGTGCATATCTCAATTATAGTGATTAAAACAGATTATAGTACAAATTATTTGTTCTCTTTCTATGAGCATTTTCAGGGTGAGGATTTTGTCTCATTTGTCTTTATATCCCTACTCCCTCAGGTAGCATTCACCAGATAGAAAGTGGTCAATAAATAATCTTCAAATGGGATGTTATACCTATCATTACTGAGCAATTACTATGTGCCTGTGACTTTATATGTCATATTTCATTTCATCATTACAAAACTTTGATTATTCAGTAGCCATCCTCAGTTTATTGATACTATAGTGGAGACCCAGGAAGTTTGACTAACTTGACTGAAGTTATAAAGTTATAAGTAGAGAGCTAGGATTAAGTCCTTCTAGCCCTAAAATTGAAGCATGACTCTCATCAGTGAATATGAGTTCCATCTCAGTTTTAATTGGATGACATTTGGAATATCACTGAATACCTTAAGCCCCAGTTTCCTATATGCAAAATGAAAGAACGATGACATCTAGTGTCTGGGGTCTCTTTTAGGTTAGGATGCTATAATTAAAATGACTTACATATAATTGAATCAATCATTCTTTACATCTAAGCTGTTTTCCTGAAATACTTATGCCACTTGGTTACCTTCCAAAAGTGACTATATATATCGGGTTGTTGGAAAAGATGCACATTTACATATAAAACTAGAAAAATACATCATGACTTTTCTAATGATCCAATATATTAATCTCATTTTGTTGTAAGAAATATGACAAAAATATTTTTAATTGCCAGAGGGCATGTGGATGAGAGAGAGAGAGAGAGAGAGAGAGAAAGAGAGGGAGGGAGAAGGAGGGAGAGGGAGGAAGAGAGAGAGGGAGAGAAGGAGGGAGGGAGGGAGAGA
>NW_006210084.1:307820-308378 GCF_000334495.1 Tupaia belangeri chinensis | reverse complement strand
TAATGGGGTGTGATTACATTGCAATCCTTTTTCCTCCACTTCTCCCTCCCTTCAGCATTTTGGGCATACGTGCATGTGCCCACTGTGCTTTTCAAGTCACTGGGGCTGAGATTGGAACTGTAGTCAGCTATATGATATCCAGATCAGATCACAAAACTACTGGGCTATGGGCTGTCCCTCAAATTATGTTTTTATAAATGGAATTTATAAAATTCTGTTTGAAGGTAACCAACAAAGACTGTCATTCTTACTTGATTCTAAGACTTTTACTCTGGTGTCCTCATTTAATTAATTTGAAGACCTTTAATGAACATTATGAGGATATGCTTAATTTTGTCAGAGAAAGCATTAATTTCCCCTAATATTCTCTTCCAAATTCTTGCAATATTCTCCCCATTGGCTAATATTTATTTCTTTATTTTTAAAATTTATTTTACATTCATTCACTGAACATCATCACAGCATACAAAATGCAATTTTCCATCCAGAATACATTGTATAGTGGCTTAGTCATACATGTTACCATTAACAAATAAATTTTCCATTTATTGTTTTATT
>NW_006210084.1:304603-307668 GCF_000334495.1 Tupaia belangeri chinensis | reverse complement strand
TATAAATACACACACACATACATAAAACAAGAAATGGAAAATTATTTGTCAACAATAACATGTATGACTAAGCCACTACACAGTGTATTCTGGATGGGAAGTTGCATTTTGTATGCTGTCATGATGTTCAGTAAATGAATGTAAATAGGTATTTTTTAATACATATATTTTTAAGTTCAAGAAAGGCAGTTTTAGCTTTAATAAATCAAAATAAAAAATGTTAATATTTATACATAAAGTTTGGGGGTACTAAAAGAAACCTTTGTATCTAAATAAAATCAAATGGGAATATCTTCTATAAGAACTTTCTCAGTGGACTAGGGCATCTTAAAATCCCTTCTACATTTAACATCATACAAGTTTTTCCTATAAATAGTACAATAACAACTTTACATATTTAAGGTTTTCTGAAAGTAGAACTTAAGGCAGTTAATGATGAGGAATGTAATTGCACTCAACAGTCCTAGAGCAGGGGTGGGCAAACTACAGCTTAGGGCCAAATTGGCCCGATGCTCATGTTCAAAATAAAGTTTTATTGGTACACAGTCATGCCTAGTTGTTTATATGTTGTTGATAGCTGTTTGGGGGCTATACATGTCTGGTAAAGCTGAAAAATTTCTTATCTGGTTCTTTACAAAGCAAGTCTGCCCTGTCTAGAGCACATCTGTTTGCCCTGCTAAATACCTGTGGGAACAGGCTCTGGCATGAGGTACATGAAGATTCTGGAGTGACCTATTTCTCAGGAGGAGTTCATAAAAGTTCTGGCTGCAATCCAAATCTGGCAAAAGTTTAAGGTAAAAAGAAGAGATAGTTATCTGTGTACTGGTATAGCTAGATGATAAGGGTTTCTTTTTCTTTTTTAAAATTTTTGCTGTAGGAGGCATGTGCTCATGCACGAGAGAGAGAAAGAGAGAGAGAGAAAAAAAGTGAGAAATCATCCCTTAGGGTCATGGCCACACCACAATCCCTTCTCCTCCAGGGATCTTTGGGCATGCAAATACATGCATCCCACTTGATTTTCAAGCTGTTCAGTTGGGACCGGAAACATGTAGCCAGCCATGTGGGATCCAGTGACTTAATCTTCAAGCCAACTGCTGACCCCCTTATGAATTTCTTTTGAACAATTATTTTTCATAAACTTTACTTATTTTAACTTGACCAGAGAGGGAGGGAAGGAGGGAGAGAGAGAAAAAAACTGAGAAAGCAAGCTGCTGGGTCTGGGACTCTAACCGTGGTTGGCCATTTGGGAGTCCAGTGCCATTAACTACCACACCACCTGCTGGCCCCAATGATTTTCTTAATAACATGTTCCTTTTTCTAGTTTACTTTATTGTAAGAATACTGTGTTTAATACATATAACATACAAAATATGTGTTAGTCAACAGCTTATATTATAGGTAAGGCTATACTAGTCAAGAGTAAGCTATTACTAGTTTATTTTTTTATTTTTTTAATTTGCCATAGGGTGAGTGCACTTACTGCAGAGAGACAGAGAGAGGGAGGGACAGTGAGAAAGCATCACTCAGCATGAATGGCCATGCCACAGTCCCTTTACCTTCATTCTCCTCAGGATTTTGGGCATGCCTGTACACATACCAGTGTGATTTCCAAGGCACTGGGTCCAGGACTCAAAACATGAAGTCAGCCATGTGGAATCCAGCCCCCTTAACTACCACACCACTGGCTGGATCGATGATAAAGTTATTTGATGCTAGTTGAGATGCAGATGGGAAACAGTGTGCTGCAGTGATTGGGAGGGTTTCAATTCTAGGATTTGAATACTAGAAGGCATGTGCACTCTTCAGAGAGAGAGAGGGAGGGGGAGAGGGAGAGGGAGAGGAGGGAGAAAGGGAAACTGAAACAGCATCCCTCATGGGGAATGGTTACACGGCAAGCCCTTCTCTTCCTCTTTCTGGAATTTGGGCATATACACAAGTGTGCCCAGTGTGTTTTTCAAAACATGGGGTCTAGGACTTGGTTGACATAGCCAGCCGTGTGGGATTCGCCACCTTAACAACCATCCTGGAGGCTGGCCCAATTCTAGGATTTTCTACTTATCATTTCTATGGCTTTATGTAAGATGACTTAAAATCTTCTTCCTTGTCTTTAATTATAACATATGGCTGATGATAGTACATACCTTCTGGGTCTGTATGAAACTTATGAATTAATGCATATACAGGACTCAAAATGGAGCCTGGAACTCAAAAGAATGTTAGCTATTATTAGGTAGCTATTTCAAAGGAACCAAAGCATACTGAGAAAATACTATCCCCCTGAAGTTACTCTAGATTTCAATTTAGTAGATGAGCTAAAGCAGTCTCCACCAATACTACATTTATTTTCCTTGTCATGTAGAATCCTATAATGACATCACATAAGGGAAAATAAATTTATATGAGAAAAAGTTAATTACATTTGACAGGGACTCTGTTTATTATTAAAATATGTTCTGATGATGTTTGTGCTGCCATAGCCAGAGGGAAGTCATATACAAACGAATACAAATCATCAAATTTGAACATTATTTTCTGAACACAATATATTAGGGAGTGTCTGCTGCTTGACAGATACTAAGTCTTTGGGACTCTAGGAGAGGCATCCATCATGCTGCAGAAGAAAATGAAATTATAACATGGGGGAAAACATTGCTATTTACTCAAAGTGTCACTCGTGCTAATTATTGTTTTGGCTTGAAGGAATGTAGCAGCTGCTGTCAACACCCTGTCCACATCCCCTCAGCACTAATGTATGTATGTGACAGTTTGACTTTCAACTGCCAGCACTTGTGATCTTTTAGGGATCTCTCTGTCTTCTGAAGCCCCTCTGCCCACTCACACACAATAGGTTGACATGCTGGTAAACTTACATTCTTTGTGAGCAGTCCTCAGCCAATATCTAATGAAAACTGGTGGACAGATAACCAAGCCTCCCACTCTTCAGATGGAAGATGTCTCAGGTATGTGTTCTTTTTTTAAAAAAGAATTATTTTATTTTATTCATTGCCATTATTTTAATTTTATTTTTTTGAAGTTGACCAGAGACAGAGAGAGAGAGAGAGAGA
>NW_006210084.1:280444-304232 GCF_000334495.1 Tupaia belangeri chinensis | reverse complement strand
GGGCCCTGAGGTATGTGTTCTGCAGTGGCTACCAGAACTCCTCAGTGAGATTAAGTTCCAGTTTTTCAAAGTAGCAACTTGCTTCATTAAACACCCTTTCTTAGTTTTCTCTTCCCTGTCTCATTTCCCTCTTTCCTTTAAATATTCCCTGAGACCACTTCCCAAATACACTATTTGTATGTGAGTCCTTATCTTGGAATCAGTCTCTGGGGGAACCGATAGGAAGACAAGCCTGCTGTACAGTTTTTAACCACATCCTGTTGGTGAATAATCACAGAAGAACTCGTAAACACATAACGGAATGTGATGACTAGCTAAGTTCCTCATCAAAACAATTGACTGCCATACAGCAATCAATTGGATCAATTCTCACACCCAAGGTGAGTGGAAATGAAGGCACAGTATGATGGATAAGAAGTTTAGGTCCACTTAGTAAAAGGCATTGAAAGATTTTAAAACATTTCCCAAGTTCATAAAGCAAATCCTAAACCTGTTGAAGTGTGCACAGAAATATATTTCTCTTAGATATCCACACCCATTCTAGCATCTATAAAATTAATGCAAACTTTCTATGCTGGCTATATCAGCTCATTTTCATTTTGGGAAACAAACCAAAAACAACCACAAATTTCTAGCTGTAGAAAGGATATGAGCAAGGTTTCTTAATGCTCAGTCTTTTGACAGCAATGGTTCACCGCTGGGCTTCATGGGGTTGATGAAATCCCTGGGATTACCTGCGAAATGGGACTGTGCACATTCTTCCTAATCTTGCATTAGATTGTCAAAGGTATCTATGACCTCAAACACACAGGGGAATGTAACCACTTTAAAGACATCAGAGCAGATAGGCATAGATACATTCTCAAGGAAATCTTTGACAATAATAAAGTATAAAACATTGAAGATTCTAGTTCTGATCATGGCAGAATTATGGCTCTCAGACTTATTTTTTCATCATAAACTGGGAAAAATATATAAAACAAGTGGTTTAACGTAATAAATAATACAGGGTCTTAATGAGGGAAGGAAATACATGAGGTGAGATCTATGTTTGCTTTCTGCTTAGGTGAACTTTCCAAACTACAGCACAGGGAAGTAGCCCAAATGGAGAATAGCAGTCATTCTGGGCTCAGGAAACAGATCAGTTTTCTAGATTGGTAAATTGGCTGGAGTGTGCTGGAGAGAGAAACCTGGGGGACCAGCAGTTAGTGTAATGGCTATGTCTCTGAACTCCCATGTAGCTGACCGTGGTTTGAGTCCCGGACCCAGTGGTTTAAACTCACGCTGGGCACGTGTACGTGCATGCCCAAGATCACGAGAGGAGAATGGAGGAGAAAGGATTGCGCAGCGTGGCCATCCCCCCTGGGGGGTGATTTCTTGCTTTCTGTCTCTGTCTCTCTTTGTCTTTCTGGTGAGTGCACACACCCTATAGCAAAAACCTCTCCAAAAAAAGAAAAAGAAAAGAAAAGAAAAAGAAACCTGAGAATGGGAGTCTTGGAGATCTGCATAGGTGATTCCTTTGAATCCTCGGTCCAATACTAAGCTGTGCAGACACAAGGTAAGGCTATGGGTCTAGCAGAGAACAGCTGCTAATATGGGAGACGAAAGAGACACAGGAGGTCCAGCCAGCCAAAAATGAAGAAATACCTTATTCATTCTGTTGAGACCCTAGGAAGTCCCTGCTGTGGGATAAGAATCCTCTAGTCCTAGAGGAAGAGCTGCTATAGACCCACCAAAAACGAATCTAAAATCAAACCTCAACAAGTTTAAGCTTATTCACCAGAAATTAACTGCCAGGCAAATTAAAATCTAATACTCTTTAAATGAAGACAACTGAATCTTTACTTTTAAAAATGCAGCATTCATGATGCTAAGTACACATATAATAGGTTACAATATATGTGAATAAACAACAAAAAAGGTGAAACATGGGAGAAAACCAGAAATCACACAGATATCATATAAGGTTACAAAACAGCTATTACAAATATAAATATTAAGAAAAAGTGGACACAAATGGGACCAGCAGATGGCATAATGGCTACATGGCTAGACTCCCACGTAGTTGACTGTGGTTTGAGTCCTGGACCTGGTGGCTTGAACTCACACTGGGTGCATGTGCATGTGTGCCCAAGATCCCGAGAGGAGAATGGAGGAGAAGGGATTACGGCGTGGCCATATCCCCTGGGGAGGGGGGGGATTTCTCGCTTTCTGTCTCTCTGTCTCTGCTTTCTGATGAGTCCACATGGCCTATAGTGAAAACCTCTTCTCCACAAAAAAAAAAAAGAAAAGAAAAGAAAAGAAGATATACAATTGACTAATAAGCACCTGAAAACATTATCCTATCCTTAATTATCAGGAAAAAATGTGAATTACATCTACATTGAGATACTACCACTCTTTCAAAAAATTTGAAGAGATAGTTGTACAACTGGAACTTGTACATAGTTTTTGTGGGAGTGTAAAGCGATAGGATGATTTTACAAAATTGACAGTCTTTTAGAAAGTAAACTGCATACCTACCCCATGACCCAGTAATCTCATTCCTAGGTTTTTACTCAAAATAAATGAAAAGGTATTTATAAATGCTTTGTTCAAGAATGCTTACAGGGCCAGCTCCACAGTGAAGCGGTAATGTACTGTTCAAGAGAATTCAGATTCTACATGGGGACTGCAGTTCAAGTCCTAGAACCAGTCTGAAAAACACCGGGCATGTGTGAGTCCCACTAAGCTGGAGAAATGAAAGAATGGGATCACAGTGTGACCAGACCCTGTGAAGGGTGTTTCTCTCTCTCGCTTTCTCTCACTCTCATGCGCACATGTATGCAGTTTATCATGAATAAAGAAGAAAGAAAAAAGAATACTAACAGCAACTTTATTTGTTAGTCTTAAAATGAGAAACAATTCAAGGTCCATCAAGAAGAGAATGGATGTAAATGTGTGTTACATTCATATACTAGACTACTAATCAGGTATAAAGAGGCGTGTATTACTGATACACACGACACCACAGATGAATGAATATCAAAGGCATCCCACTGTGTGACAGAAGCCACTTATAAAGGAAAACCTATCATTCCATCCATATCGTGATGACTCAGAAATAAACCTGTATCACTGAAGACAACATGAATCACAACAGAGGTTGCTTCTGGGAGCTGGTGCTAATTGACTAGACAGGGCAGAAGAGAATATTCTGGGGTCATGCTAATGACCTCTATTACGATAAGTGTTTGGGTTACACAGTTGTATATATTCGTCAAAGCTCATCAATTTATAGTCCTAAAATATGTTCATTTCACTGTATGTAAATTGTATAAATTGTATCACAAACTAAAAAAAAAAAAAATCTGAGCTGATTTCTTGTTTAATTGCATACCCACCCCCAGCATGTGTGTGTGTATATGTGTGTATATATAATACATATGTTTTCTGTAACAAATTAGTTGAACGAATATTACCTTGTCCCTGCTTTGTGCAGTTCTGTGTACTAAGTGGAGGTAGACTATGAAGATGAACTATACATTTGTAACCTGGGAAGGAGAGAGTTGAGCAGAGATTATGGAAGCAAAGGAAAAATAATGCAGCAATATCGCCCTGACAGCTGTGAGCCCAGGCACTGCCATAGCCAGAATTCTGCTTGGCCATAAAGAGTATTAATTAGGTTTAGCTTTTCACCAGCTTAGCTCTGAAAGGGTCATGGTGATTAACGAGACTAATTAGGCCAGCCCCAAGGGCAATATCCACATGTAAATATAATAGGATTATTGTTTATGCCTCTCTAGTATGTCACCTTCTATTACTATTGTGAAATGTTTGGGACATTTAACCTAATCACTTGTCTAGACTTATCTTCAAGATAGACAAGCTTTTCAGAGTTTTCAGATTTTATTGTTGCTTTTACCAAAAGCAGAAAAATCAGATTCAGTCCAGGTAGAGGCAAAAGCAAAAGGGAAAATGTTTCCACAATCTGGTCTCAGAAGAACCCAGAGAAAATGTCACATGTACCGCTGTTATGAATCCAAAGTCTGCCAGGAAAGTTCCCAATACAATGTCTTTCAGTTCTCACTATTCTGATATTTTTTGCCATCATTTTCAAAATCTCTATTTTACCAAGCCTCTATCTTTCTGAAATGGAAATGTTTTATAATAAAATTTAAGATCCCTTAAGTAAAAAATCATCAAAATCCCACGTATAATAATCTATCATCCTACCCTGAGGTTTTGATTGCTCTACTATGCAGAAATTGAGAAAGTCTTTCCATCACTGGTAGATGTCCCTAGCAACATAGATACAAGTATAGGGGTATGTAGAGGTAGGTGAGAAGAAATGCAATTAAAATGTGCTAAAATCAGTGGTAACAGGAGTATGAACCTTGTAAAAATATTTTGACCATAAAATAAAACACACACACAGAAAACTACACAAAACAAAGGTGTATCTTAGTTCATTATCATAAGGTAAACATGATCTTAACTACTAACCAGATAGGAAATAGGACTTTGCCAGAAATTCCCTGAAATTCCCTTCAACTCTCTATCTTCCTTTAAATAGAACCACTAGCCTTACCTTTTTAAAAAACATTTTATTTATTATCATTATTTTTTTAACTTGTTATAGGAAATGTGTGCTCGTGTGTGTGTGTGTGTGTGTGAGAGAGAGAGAGAGAGAGAGAAAGTAGTGCGAGAGAGGGAGGGGGGGGGAGAGAGGGAGAGAGAGAGAGGGAGAGAGAGAGAAACCGAGAAAGCAAGCTCTCAGGTCCAGGGTTTGAATGATGGTTAGTTGTGTGGGAGTTCAGCACCTTAACCACCACACCACCTGCTGGTCCCTAGGCTTACCTTTTATACTAATCACTTCCTTGCATTTCTTTACAGTTGCATTACCCAAGTTTGCATGCCTAGAAACTATAGCTTAGCAATGCCCATTAAAAATGTTGGTTCTGGTGATGGCACAACAGTAACACATCTAGATCCTTATGAGAAAAGTCCTGAGTTTGCATGCCAGAATCTCCCTGTACTTACTGGATACATACATGTGTGCCCATGATCTGGGCTGACTGAAACCAAGGATAGATCATGGTATGCAGACCTTGTTGAAGATGATTGTCTCTGGCTCTCTCTCATGGGAGAAATAAATTAAGTTTTAAACACTGATGTTTTCTAAGTCTTTTATTATATAGGTCTCTCCTCAATTCCCTTATTTCCTATAATCTGCCTCTTTTGACTTCCACATATCCTGTGTTTTACTGATGATATACTTGTTTTACAGGTCAATATGTTTCTTTGCCCACTTTATTTTCTACAAATTGGAAGTTGAATACAGAGGTTTGATCATACTTATATTAAATCTCTGGCAAAACCAGAGTGGAAAGTTATTCTTTCCTCAGGAAGCACATAGTTTTCTGTGTTTTTGTGATGCTAACAGCTGCAGCTTCTCAATGACTGGATCCATTAATTTCAATTGGGTCAAAAATGGTGCAATTTGGAGAAGCCATCTGCATTGGAGCTGTTGAGAATCCCTTTCAGGGGCTAGGGTAACTGAAGATTTTCTGCTCAGACTTCATCCTAAGATCTCAATCTAGAGTGGAGAGAGAAAAACAGAACTGCAGAGAGATTTTAGATCACCTCCTGCTGCACACCTCTGAACGCTCAGATTGAACTTCAAGAAATCAGGAAGAAATGTATAATCCATCAGATGGCCAGAAACCACCACAGAGACACAAGAAATATGAGAAACCAAGGGTAAAGAACAACTCCTCATCATCCACAGACAGTACAATGGAACTCGTGGAAATGTCAGATAAGCAATTTAGAATATTCATAGAGACAAAGCTAACAGAGATGCAAGACGAGAGAGACAATGAACTCCAGAAGATGTAGGAGAAAAGAGATGATGAATTCCTGAGGTGAGAAAGTTCTTGCATGATCTGAAAAAGGAAATGCACACCATAAAAAAGAATCAAACAGAACTATTAGAGATGAAGGCTGTAATATAGGAAATCAAAACCTCCCTTGAAAGTACTAAAAGTAGATTAGATCATGCAGACGATTGAATCTCAGATGCAGAAAACAAAATCTCTGGCCTAGAAAAATACACCACAAAGACTAAGAAAATAACCCCCCAAAGTGAGAATAATAAATGAAAAATATTAGATACCATTAAATGTCCAAACATCCAGATAATCAGTATCACAGAAGGTGAAGAAACTAATAAGGGCATTGATAATCTATTCCATGAAATCCTGGAAGAAAACTTTCCAAACCTAGAGAGGTATTCAAATATACAGCCCCAAGAAATAGAAAGGATCCCAAATGGAATCAACCCAGAAGATCTTCTCCAAGGCACATCATAGTCAGATTGACCAAAACCACAGACAAAGACAAGATACTAAAATTGGCAAGAGAAAAATGACAAGTTACTTACAAGGGATATCCTGTCAGGCTAATATCAGACCCATCATCGGAAACAATGTAAGCAAGGAAAGAATGGGAAAATATATGCAAAGTGTTAAGTGAAAAACAATTTCAACCAAGAATATTATACCTGGCAAGATTATCCTTCATATGGGAAGAAAAGACAAGAACATTCTCAGATAAACAAAACCTGAAAGAATTTACTAACACCAGACCCCCTCCAAGAAGTTCTGAACAGAGTGTTGTACCAGGAAAACCAAAGACAGACACTCCAAAGACAGAAATAAGAGTCCAAAACACAACCAAGAAAATAGCCAACTTAATGGTAGGGTAAGTCCACAGTTGAATGTTAATTTCCAGAATTTAAACAAAAAGATCAAATCACAACAGAAAAGAGATTAATTATATGAGACTGAACTGGTGAAATAGAATTTTATGACTTTTGACTAAAACATTACTGATTATATTCTATGTTTTGTTTTCCAGATTTAAGGATTTTTGTCTTCTCTTGAGCTGTTCATAGGTTCATCTACCTACTATTTGAACAGAATCCTAACCATTTTCCTAGATTAAGTCTTAAGCACATTTTTCTTAACTTTTTAAATTTTGATTTATTAAAGCTAAAACTGCTTTTCTTGAAATTAAAAAAATTATATATGCCTATTTAATGACTACAGTAAGTTATATAGCCTCAGCTAGGTGCTACTTTATAATTATATTCACTGAGTTTTATGCCTAAAGTCAAACATTTGTTCATAGATACGTATATATCAGCTGAACTTGCTATTGAATGTATTTAGATTAATTAAGATATTTTGTGAATCAATAAATGTGGGGGGAAAAAGGCATGGAAAGCAGCTGTAGATACCAGAGACGGTGTGGGAGGAGGGTGGGAAATGGCACAGGGAGAGAAGTAGGGAATCAAGGGGAGAAGAAAACAGCAAAAACATCTAAGAAACAAGAAATGGAAAATTATTTGTTGATGATAACATATATGGTAATATATTTGATTAAGCCAATATACAGAGTATTATGATGGGACATTTCATTTTGTATGCTGTGATGATGTACAGCGAATAAATATAAATCGATTTTTAAAAATAGTGCTATTCTTGGGACCAGCATATGGCATAATGACTATGTTGTTGTACTCCCATGCAGTTGACCGCTGTTTAAGTCTCAGACCTGGTGGCTTAAAACTCTTGCCAGGTACGTGTGCGTGCGTGCTCAAAATCCCGAGAGGAGAATGGAGGAGAAGGGATTGTGGCATGGCCACAATGGGGGGTGATTTCTTGCTTTCTGTCTCTCTGTCTCTCTAGCGAGTGAACATACCCTATAGCAAAAAAATCTCTAAAACATAGTGTTATTCTTATTTTGAAAATTAATTAACTTGAATACTTTCACAAAGATATTTATTATGTACTCTTTGGTTACTCAATGGTACAATTCATATAGGAAAGGTAGGATACATGCTTGATTCTTTCCCTTTATTCACATGATTTCAAGGCAATGAATTGGCTCACTATCATTTTTATCCTTCTAAGGAGACAGATTAGATTTAAAAATCATTATATGGCAATGAATTTCAAGGTATTTGATGGCTTTTAATTAACAGTGTTATTATTCTTTTGAAACTGATATTGTCCAGTGTTCTGAGTCCCTTTAACTTGATCCTGTAATCTTTGATAGCTGCCTCAGTATCTGGTATAATAAAATATTTGCAGATCATCCTGTATATTTCTAGTCTCATAGTTGGAATTATCCATGTCTCCAAATGGCCCTTGTTTCTTTTAATGGGAAATGATATTTCACTATCACAAGTGGGTACCATTACTACTGGGCTAGTTCTTGTTTCTGAACCTCTTCAGTGGATGGAACTTGGAAATACTTGTATCTATGAATTATTATTTTTTTTTGTTGCTAAAAGATAAGATGCCTCATTAGGTTTTACTGATACTTCAGTTCAAATTCAGGAATACAGTTTTTTTTTCCTCCTTAATCTGTTCCATATTACATTTTGTCTCTCTCTCTGTTAACAAAAGTTCATTTATTTCTTCCATGAGCAAGAGAAACAGAGAATGAGTACCCCTCAGTGGGGCATGTTCACACTGTAATAATTTTCCTCCATTTCTCCATCCTGTTAGGATTTGGGGCATGCACATGCATGTACTTTTTCAATCTGCCAAGGGCAGGATTCAAACTGTGTTAAGTCATGTAGGATCTGTCTCCCTATGCACAGTGCTTAACCTTTTTGCTATGGGGCCATGCCTCCTTTTCTTATTTTAAAATGGTATTTGGCCTTGATCATTTTTGGTTGCTTATCTGTATGTGAAATGAATTGTCCTAAAATTTTTAGGGCAAGGTGGGATTCAGTATAATTTTTCTAGCTTCACAGAGCTCTTCATATACTGGTTCTACAAAGTGATAGAGACTATGGCAGTTAGCTTTTTGTAGTTTCTTGATTCTGTTCCTCTCGCTTCTTTTACCTGACTTTCTTTCCTGACTCTCTGTTGCCCCTTTCCTGCTCAACATTGATTCTACTCCTGGCAGTTTTTCTGAATTGTGGGGCCTTGTGTTGGAAAAGAACCTTGGCATGTCAATGTTGAGAGTTCAGTCCTTGTAGGCCTTCTTACCTGTGGCACTTTGCCCTCATTTCTGGAGTATGTGGCCCCTGCAGTTTCAATTAATGTCCTCAAATCTTATCTGTCCTGCATTTGAAACCGAGTTGTGACCCTCTAAAAGGAGTGAAACTTCAGTTTCTTTTGATTATTATTTTTTTTAGAAGAAAATGTAAGTTCCCCAAATAAAAACTGATTAGAACTAGAAGTATCTATCCAGATTGACTGACAAGAGAGGTCCATTTAAATGTAGATGTTACATTCAAGTCTCTTGACCCTGACTACACCCACTCCCTCCCTGAGATCATTATTTGAATGTATACCCTAGCTTACAGTAAACCACCCTTTCCTGTAGTAATAGTTGACGTTTATCTAAAAAACTGTCTGTCACTTTAATGTACTAAAAAGAAGCTTGTAACTTCCCCCTTTGTCAAAGAAATCAGTTTCTTAACTGCAGGAATTAAGATGTAGAAGTTTTGTATAACACGTATCTTAAGATGTTTTGTAGGACAATGGTCATTGGCCACATCACTTCCAGGCTGAGATGCATCAACGGGGAGACCGGGTTTTTTCAGCATGAGCTGCCCGCTCTCCTTGCTTTGCGCACTGCAATAAAGCTGTACTTTCCTTCATCACACCATGTGCCTATAGTTTGGTTTTATAGCACTTGGGCGAGCGAACCTGATTTGAGTTCGGCAATACATTCAGGGGATAGCCCTGCCTAGTTAGGCATTTTCCTGTTGTCTGGTCCCTAAGACGGTGATGTCTTCTTCTTGCTTCCTTCCACATGTTATTGACCTCAAATCAGGCTTGCTTGCCCAAGTGCTATAAAACTAAGCCATAGGCACATGGTGTGATGAAGGAAAATACAGCTTTACTGCAAAGTGCAAAGCAAGGAGAGCGGGCAGCTCATGCTGAAAAGACCCTACCTCTCCGAGATGTTCCCTACATGCGTTTTTAAGGGCAAAATTAGGGGCAGAGGTCCCAGGTGCATGATCAGTTCAGTGATTGGTTCAAGAGGGCGTGATCAGCTCGTGGGCATTCTTGATTGGTGAGGCCTTAGATAACCAAATTTCTCTTCAGGTTTCTGGAACCGTTCAGCCTGGAGTCTCTGAGCTCACAGCTAGCAGTTTCCAGCCTCCAAAACATCTTACATATTGAAATGAAAACCTTATATTCCCTTTAAGTGCTAGTTTTAGAGGTCAAATGACCCTCGTTTATGATCCATGTTGATCATAATCAAAGTCTGAAGACTTACTCCTTACTCTGGGCCATTATAATGTAAATGAACTTTGTATTTCAGGAACCCTAGAAAATACATTAGGAGGTCCTTGCTCGAATTCACACACACAAGCTGATACCACACAGGTCTCGGGTCACTAGTGATTTTTCCCTATTTGTTCTAAGAGATACTTCATCAGCTAGTTTGTCTGAAGATAATGTCTGAGTATTGTATTTTGCTTTCTAATAATTCTTTTTACATGAGAATTTGAAGAGATTCAGAAAGGATATCACTGATGTGACTGTCATCTTCCCAAATTCATCTATTCTTTCTAACATTAGTTAAAAAGTTTTCTTTTAAAGAGTGAAAATGCTTTTTATCTGCTTTTTAAAAACCCTACCAGCAAACATTGTCTGGTACCAGATAATAAGGAATCATAAAAAGTTAAATTTCCATCCTATTATTCAACCCATCATACGTGGAAAAGGGCAAGCTATGAGAGAAACTTCTGTGATGTGATGGCAGGACGCCAATTATAGGCCCATTGGATCTATAATTTCACAGTAAGACCCAAGGGAGGCCTTCAAGCAGAGTCTGAGGGGCTTAAGCCCAGTGGGTAAGTGGTGATGACTGTGAGGGTGTTGGGGGAGGGGATAGAGTTGAAGAGGTATTCTTTTACTGCGAATGCTTCAGTATTACATGCATTCTCAATGAAATTGATTCCATTTAAATTTGAATGAAATTCACTGAGGTCTCAGGAAGAGGGTTTCAATAGTTTGTGGGCATTCAACAGACTGGTTCTCAGGATTATAAAAGTTGTCTCAGGCAATATTCTCTTTCTTGGCAGGAAAAAGTAACATTGGATTTACAGAAAAAGTAATTCTTTGGACTCCCCTAGGTATGCTATGCAGTTTAGTACTTTATTTTCACCCTTAGGTCTACGTGCTTACACTAATATATTGTATTCATCTCTGCTGCCCTTAAAATTTAAATAAGATTTTTCTGTTTGTTTCTTGAGAAAAAATGTAGGGAGGTATTAATGAAGCAGGCATGACTTCATCTTGGAGGAGCGCCTCCAAAAGAAGTGGGGAATGAAGCAGGAAGACTCCATCTTGGAGAAGCGCCTCCATTATGAACTGTTAAATTCCTATGACTGGAAACCTCTCCTCTCCCCTTTTAAGAGTAAATAGAGTGATTAACATTCCTATTGTCCTTAAAACCCCACTTCTCCTAATCACCTTAAGATTGATCAACCTGCTTACCTGCTTTTTCTTGCTTCTGTAAAAGCCCTACGCCCTACCCTTTCAAGCCTACTGCTCTTTGTCCTTGTAAAACATCAAGTCGTCCCGGATGTGATTGTGCATTTTTGGCCTATATAAGCTCCTTTCTCCTTTCACTCGGGGCTGAGGGGTTTTGAGAGACTTGAGTCTCCCCTATGCCGCCGGCTTAATAAATAAACTCCAATAAATTTGGCTATGTCTGGATGTCCTCTTATTTCTTGCTGAGTAGACTATAACATTAAGAGGTATCTCATTTCCATTATAGTCCTTGTTTATCTTGAAGACACATAAAAAGTCTCAGTTACTTGAAGGTTACCAAACGGCTCAGTAAAATTATGAAGTACCTTGCAGAGTGAATTTGAAAATGTGAAAATCTGAACATGCAAGCTTGTAAATTTTGCCTTTGCATTCATAACTTCTATCAGAAGACAAAACCAAAAACCTGACTGTGACTTTAGGTAAATCATTGAATGTCTTTGGGCTCATTTTCCTTTGTCAATGGGTAAGATAGGTTTAGACAGCTTTACAGTTCTTTCTACCCCACTTGTAACCACCAATGATTTTCTTAAAATATACTGAAACAATTACAATGCCATGACATCTCACATTAAGTCTTTATACCATATGCCATTTTTAAGTATTTGACAGTTGTCCAAGCTTTGGGGTTTATATGGAGTTTGGATAATAGTAGAGATATATATTCAGGTTTGAAATACTGAACTACAGAATTTTGTTCTTCTCATGTGTTTCTTAGAGGATTCTTTTTTTTTTTCTTTTCTTTAAATAAAAAAGCTTATTTATTTCCACAGGGAGAGGGAGAAGAAGAGGGAGAGACAGGTACCCTGGAAAGAGTCTCACCACACCCTGATCCTTCCCCTCCAGCCTCCCAGACAGTCAGAATTAAGGGTCCATAGATGCACCCAGCTTGTTCAGGTAGACCCTGGATCTGAATCTGGGTATCCATATGGCTCCGGTACCACTCAGCAGTGTCCCATTGCCTGTGCCACCACAGCTGGGTGATCTTAGAGGATCCTTTAAAACCTTGTATTCACCTTTCATTTCTTCAACTTTCTTCATGGTATTCTTCCTTAATGAGAAATTAAAATGTTGCCAAAGTCAAGTTAATCAAAGGTTTGCTTTATGGTTTGTGCTGCTATTTTGTTTAAGCAGCTCTTCCCTGTGGCCAGATGGTGGTACGGCAGTAAAATGTGACTCTCTGAGAGGCTGACCTGGAAGGTTACCAGTTTAAGTCTTGCGATCTCCCTGCGTATGGCAGGCACACATGTGCCCATGATCCAGGCTGGGTGAAGCTGTAGTGGATCACGACACCAAGGCCCTGCTGGGGGTGCTGTCTCTCTGTCTTTCTCTGTTTCTGTCTCTCTTGCTCATAGAAGTAAATAAACTTAAAAAAAAGTTCTTCCCCTGAACTATATCAGAAAAACACTCTCCTATCTTATTTTCCATTATTTTATAGTTTTAATTTTCAATGTGAATATTTTATTAAGCTCAAGCTCCCATTCGTATATGATGCATAGAAGAAATCCAGCATTGTATTTCTTTGTATAATGAGCCGATTTTCCCTGAGGCCACACAAAGAGCAGTCCTTTCTTCCATTAATTTACGATACCCTTTCAGAGACTACATTTTCATACGTATGTGCATCTGTCTATAGCGTTTCTGTTCAGTTTCACTGGTCTATTTGCTTGCCTTTTTAGTCAGTCTTACTGTATTTATTATTATGGAATTATGAATATATTAAATCTTAGCTAGGGTAAGCCCTTCTTCTTTTTCAAAGTTGAATAGCTACTTGTGCATACTTATTCTTTCAATAAATTTAAGAATAATCTTTCCAAGTTCCACAAAAAAATCCAGCTTTAATATCTATAGAAATTACATTCAGTTAACAGATTAATTTGGGAAGAATTAGCTTCTTCACAATATTAAGTTAATCTAACTCAGAACATGGAGTTTTTCATTATAAATTCAGGACTTGTATGTCATCTAATATTGTTCAACAATTTCTGCACTGAGATCTTGTGTGTTCATTTTACTGCCATTATGAAAGGCTTATTTTTATTATATTTTTTGGTTACTGCTATTATAGGCAAGTATCATTGATTTTTATAGGTTGATCTTGAATCAGCGTTCTTGCTGAGACTTCATTTTTTTTAAAAAACGTTCTTGCTATACCACATGTGAACTTGCTGGAGAGTGAGAGAGAGAGAGATAGTGAGAAAGAAAATCAGAAATCATACCCCAGAGGGGATGGCCATGCTGCAATACTTTTTTCTCCATTCTCCTCCTGTGATTTTTGGGCAGGCACACATGCACACATGCCTACTGTGATTCTCAAGCCGCCAGCTCTGGGACTCAAACTGCAGTCTGCCATGTGGGAGTCCAGTGCCTTAACCACATGCTACCTGCTGGCCCTGAGATCTCATTGTTAATCTAGTGATTTATTATTTGATTGTTAATTTTAAAATGTAGTTTATTACACACTTTCTACAAATGACACTGTTTTAATCTGTTACCTTGCAATTTATACTTTTTTAAAAAAAATTTGCCAGAGGGCACAGGTGCTCACCAGAGAGAGACAGACAGAGAGAGGGAGAAGGATAAAGTAACCTCCAATGGGACGTAATTATGCTGCAATCTGTTCTTCTCCATCTCTCTGTTGGGATTTGGGACACACACACACACATAGTCTGATGTATTTTTCAAGTTGCTGGGATTCTTGAATCTGTAGCTTGGTGTCTTTCATGAATTTTGAAAAATTATCAACCAATATAACTTCAGATATTTTATCAATCTATTTTACTCCTTAGGGAACTCAAGTTACATATATTTTAGATAGCATATGTTTTTAGCCTTTAAAAAATGCTTTCAAATCTTAAATCATCATCTTCTTCTTTTTTTTTTTTTTTTTTTTAAGTTTGCTATAGGGTGTGTGCAATTGCGGGAGAGAGAGAGAGAGAAGGAAAGTGAAAAATCACTCCCAGGAAGACTAGCCAATGCAGCAAGCACTTCTCTACTATTCTCTTCTGATTTTGGGAATGCATGCACATCCGGTCAGCATGTTTTTAAGCCACATTGTCTGGGACCTGAACCATGCAGTCAGCCATGTGGGATCCAGCCACCTTAACCTCCATTTTACCTCCTGGCCCCAAATCTTAGATCTTTTCTTAATTCAACCTGAACAACTGTTTCTAAAATACCTTCCAATAAGTTACTTTATCTTCTCTATAACCCATCCATTTAATTTTACATTTTGGGTATTATATTTTTCAGTTCTAGAATTTTTACTTAAAAATTTTCAAATTTTCCAAAATTTTTAATGTCATAATTGAATATGTTGAAATACTAACTATGGTTCTTTAATGTCTGGTAACTCTATAATCTGCATCCCCTGTGGGTCTATTTTTATTTTTTATCTCTTGGTTTTCATTTTTATCTGGTCTTCTCATAAACCTGGCTATTTTCTGATTAAGAGCTAGTCATTTTATATTAAAAGTTGAGGAGATAATTTATAGTGCTGGATGTTGTTTCCCTTCAGAGAGGATTTACATTAGTTTTTGCCAGGCAGCTAGGTCTGGGATTGAGATTATTTAAAATGGGCTTCTATATTTGTGAGGGTTGATTTATTTCTGATTTCTCTTCACTCAGAGTGTAGCTCTTTGTTATTATAACTGAAAAACTGATGTTTATCAGAATCCTTCCTTTTTGACAGGCCTTGAACTATAGTTTTTGTCTGCCTAATACCCAAGGGTCTTTTAAAATCTCTACTCAGCTTGTCGGCTTCTCAGCCTTTCAAGGACTTCTTGAATTGAAAACTTGCCTGAATAGAAATAAAGCCCCAAATGCCAGGCTCATTTCTCTGAGGTTTTCCTCTTTCTCGACTCTTGGATTTGTTATTCTTCTCTTCTTTAGCAGCTCTCTGATGACTTCAGGAAGATATTTAATACTTGTTCAGTATTTCAGTTGTTCTCAGTAGAAGAGTGGGCTCAAAACAGCCTAGTCTATCATTGCTAGAAACAGAACTTCAGAAACAACTTTTGTTTACCCCCATATGCTGCTACGCCAATAGGCAATGCCTCTTGCTTTAAAACTCAACAGTAAACTCTTAGAAAGAAGGAACACAGGAATGGGGCAGTCTCCCCAGCTCTGGGGGTTTGTAGGGCACAGAGTAAGAGAGTGACCATTGAAGATAGCAGCGTCACCCGCATCTATTTTACTTTTTGGAAAACTTTCTTATTCAAAATAATTGCAGATTTACAAAGAAGTTAGAAAGATAGTACCCAGGGTTCCCACATACCTTTCACCATCAGCAATCTTCTCCCAACATTATCATCTTACATAACTATGGTATATTTGTCAACTGTAAGAAATTAATATAGGAAGGCTAGAAGGTGGTGTGGTGGTTAAGGTGCTGGAGTCCCACATGGCTGATCATGGTTCAAGTTCTAGACCTGGTGGCCTGAAAAACACTGTGGGTGTGCGTTTGTGCATGTGTGCATGTGTACATGCCTGCTGAAAATCCTGAGTGGAGAATGGAGGAGAAGGGATTATGGTGTGGTCATTCCCCCTGGAGAGTGATTTCTTACTTTCCCTCTTTGCCCCTCTCTGGCATGCACACATGCCCTATGGCAAAAACCAGAACAAAACAAAACAAACAGACAAACAAACAAACTGATGTTGGCTCAGTACTATAAACTAAACTTCAGATTTTATATACATTTCAATAATTTATCCACTAATGCCACTTTTTTTTTATTCTGCTATCCATTTTAGGATGCTACATTGCATTTATTTGTCATATCCTCTTACCTGTGATAATTCCTCAGAATCTCCTTGTTTTTCATGACTTTGAAGAGTGCTGTTCAGATATTTAGTGGAATATTCCTCAGTTATGTTTGTCTGATAGTTTCTCAGAATTAGAATGGAGTTTTGGGTTTTTGAATAATATACTGCAGAGAAATTTTAAAAGGGTATCATTATTATTGTGACTTATTGCTGGTAATGTTAACAATGATGACATGGTTTAGGATGTGTCTGACAGGTCTCTCCGTGGTAGAGTTACTATTTTCCCCTTTCTATCCTACACCTGTTTTCATTAGCTGTTCACCACAGAAAGACTTCTCTGCTGTTTCGCCCTCACAGACCCTCAGCAGTTCAGATTTCTCCAGTGGTGGGACAGGCGATGAGTGCCTCAAGGTAATGTGAAGGAGGAAACACACACGCGCGCGCACACACACACACACACACACACACACAATTTTAAAGTTGGCCCTCAATCTACATGCCATTGCTGCAGTTACTCTGCCTTCCACCCCAGGAAGCCAGCCACCTTCTCATTTCCCCACTCATTAATGATAGACTTGGCCTCAGCCCCTCAGGGCATCTGAAGACTGTCAGAATTTTACCTCTCACTTTACAGGGTTTCTTCTTACTTTTGTAGGAGGTAGTTTGTCAACTTGTCAGAAACTGGAAGCCACCCTTCTGTAATTCTCATAATCCAGTGGGATTCCAAGGTAATAATGACCCAATTTTACACCCAAAGGCACCGAGACTGAGAGAGGCTAAGGAATCTGCTCGAGGCCACAGAGCTACTTACAGGAAAGTTGAAATTCACACCCAAAGTTCTGGATTCTAACCACTACGTTCTATTCTATTTGTCAGTCAGATGCTGGCTTGAGCAGCACAGACTCAAAATTTTGCCCTGTCCTTTCATACATTTTCCTTGAGTAAAACTTGAGAGTTCAGCTCAGCATTGTTGCCTTGGGATGAATTATTTTATACATGACATTGTCCTTTATATAAGGAGCCCTGGCAAACCCAATTATAGCACTCCAGACACCTAGACCTTATGTGAGTCTGTTGGATCTTCATGGCTGGGGCTCTCAAACTACAACCCCTGAGATTCTTGTTGAAACTGATAGTAAATCTCCGCTGCTCTGAATATTTGTCTTGAGCAGTGTGCCAAAGTCCCCTTCAGACAAGTAGTTCAAGGTAGTCCAAGATGGAATTTATTCTGCAAATACTTATTGCAGGCCTATTAGTGAAGAGGCAAGCTAGGTACTGGATGAAATTAAGATGGTCAAGATGCAATTCCCAACATCATGGAATTTAAACAAATTGGCAGTATAGCAAGAAAGTATCTCCTTCTATCTCTATCTCTGTTTCTGTCTATCCACTCACATACATTTATGTAACTGGTTGCAAGCTTTTCCCATTACTTTAGAAAACAGAGAAACATTTTCTGTACCTGGATATAGAAAAAATGATCAACAAACACAATTCTGTGGCCCAACAGCCCTAGAGAAGTGTTCTTACTTAGGAGGCTACAGATTTTTTTATTATTTTTTAAAAGCTAATTCCTTTTAATATTATACCTATACACTTGGTTGCAGATCTTGTTTTACTTTCCTTGTTTCTTTAATGGTTACAATTTTCTCTCAAAAAATGCTTAATGTTTCCTGTCCTCTATGTCATCTCTATACAAAATCATCTTGACTCATTCTGATAGTATATGGAAAGAAACCTAGTGGCTTCTTCTTCTTTTCTAGAGCATAATTAAAAGGAAATTCCTCTGAACCTTTCCAATAAGGGAACATAAATTTTGCCTCCAAAAATGGGTTTAAAAGGATACATCTCTCTTTTTGATTAAATTTATAGAGGATCTACCAAATGCATGCACTTTAATTTAGACTTCTTCATTATACACTGGAAAATACTAATTTTCTTCCTTAGCTTGGTAGAACCAAATGCTAGGGGCAATTTAGAAATATATTGTGGCTTTGTGACATTTCCTGGCAATTCCTGGCCATAATGACTGTTCTACTATACCAGATTCTAACAAGGGGTGAAATGTTGCTAGAGAGATGTTTCTTCCTTCCTTAATATTCTTACAGCTAAATTGTCTTCTGCTCCACAAATACATTGCTGTTTTTAGAAATCAGAGTTCAGAATCTACGATTTGGAGTGTCCTTGAATCCTGGTGAATTGAAGATCTATTTTAATAGTTTTTTTTCATCCCAAGAAAGTGGCAGGTTTAAAGATGTGTTATGAGATGCTTCCTAAGAAGTTTTCAAAGACACATGTTTTAAAAATGACTTCTTAGGGGACCAGCTGTTAGCGTAATGGCTGTGTCACTGGACTCCCACGTAGTCGACCACTGTTCGCATCCTGGACCCAGTGGCTTAAAACTCACACCGGGCGTGTGTGTGTGCATGCCCAAGATCCCAAGAGGAGAATGGAGAAGGGATTGCTGCATGGCCATCCCCCCTGGGGGGTGATTTCTCGCTTTCTGTCTCTCTGTCTCTCTCTGTCTATCTGGTGAGTGCACGAACCCTAAAGCAATAAACCTCTCCAAAAAAAAAAAAAAAGACTTCTTAGGTTTATTATGTATTTCTCTAGAGACAGAAGGCAGATCAGTGGTCAGGGGAAGTGCTTGTTGAATGGTAGAACATGGACTTTATGGGTATTTAATTCACATATGTTTGTGCAAGGAATATTTGAAAGTCATAAAAATTTGTGTCATGAAAAGTTCATGTATTTTTTTCGCTATAGGGCACTTGCGCTTACCAGAAAGAGAGAGAGAGACAGAGACCAAAAGCAAGCAATCACCCTTCAGGGGACATGGCCACACCGTGATCCCTTTTCCTCCATTTACCTCTCGGGATTTTGAGTATGCACGTAATCCAGCCCAGCATGAGAGACAGAGAGAGAGAGAGAGTGTGTGTGTGTGTGTGTGTGTGTGTGTGTGTGTGTGTGTGATTTAGTATTAAAAATTAGCAAACTCAAATAAATGGATTTAAAAAATATGTTCATCGTAATTCTATGTCAAACAATTCATATAAGAAAATTCATAAATCAGATTTTATGGAGTAAGTTATGGTCTGGAGTCAGAATAATTGTAATTCAATTCCCAAGACCTAGACTTTCTTATGTATTCTGATAACTGAGGTAAGCTTTAATGTCATTTTTATTTTAATGTAACTGAAGGTAAATCACTGTTTTAAAGCAATGGGATCACTTCAGAATACACTTATAAACCTAATAGACTGACAAGTTTTCCAGAAACACCAGATCAGTCCAACAACCTGTCAATTAATGGAATAGCTACATTGGAGTATCCATTCTTTAAATGGTTTCACCTCTTTGTTGGCATAAATCATTAATATGTAAAAACAGAGATAGTGTAGTAGAGTGAACAGTCCATCAGATTGAAAATCAGGAGATCTTCATTCTAACCCTGAGTCTGTCATCAAAAAGATAATTGAAAAAGATACATGTCTAGATTGTTACTACTATAAAAGCACTTCTACACACATTGTATCATTTGATATCAACATCTTGGGGAAGCAGATATTATTACTTCTTTCTTTTAAAAACATTTTTGCTGGGGGCTAGGGTGGCATGGTGGTTAAGGCACTGGATTCCCACATGGCCAACCAGGGTTTGAGTCGCTAACCCAGCAGTATACATTCACTGAAGAGACAAAGAGAAAGTGAGAAATTACCTCCTGGGGGGATGGCCATGCCACAGTCCCTTCTCCTCCATTCTCCCCTCAGGATTTTGGGCATGCACGCACATGCACCTGGTGTGAGTTTCAAGCCGCCAGGTCCGGGACTCAAACCATAGTCAACCACATGGGAGTCCAGCTACATAACCATTACACACACCATCTGCTAGTCCCAATACTGCCAGTTTTCTGAAGAGGTTGGACCAATTTACATTCCTGCCCACCATATAGGATGCTTCCACTTGCTCTAGGTCCTCTCCAATCCTTAGTAATGTTGGTAACAGTCCTGTTCTTGTGGACATTCTAGTAAGAGTGAGACGGTATCTCATTGAGGTTTTCATTTAGAGTTTCCCTGATAGCTGGTGATGTTGAGTGTATTTGCATATACAGTTGGCCCTTGGGTTTCACATCTGCAGATTCAACTAACCTCTGATGCAGTCAGGCCATGCCAATTGTTATGAAATGAGGGAAGTGGTAGCTCCTTAAAAGAGATATCCTGAAGAAGCTTTTCTATATATACTTTCCTTTTAGTTATGTTTCATGTTAAAATCACTTGTAAGTAGTCTAAATGCAGTTAAGAATCCTGGACCTGGCAGCATACTTTCTCACTTGCGTTCTCCCTCTCTCGCTCTCTTTCTCATGAGCAAGTGTATCCTGTAGCAATTCAAATAGGAATAATAATAGTGATAAATTAAATAAATTTTGAAAAAAATTTTTAAATGACAGAGAGAGTAAAAAGGCAAGCCATAGAGTAGGAAAAAAATACATGTATCCAAGAAAAAAAACTAGACAGAAGATATATAAGGAAATATATATCAAGTCCAGCACCTTAATCACCATGCCACTCCCTAGTCCCTTTCTGTTATTTTTTGTTGGAAAGAAATTCTTAACTTCCGCATAATGTAATTTATCGACCTTTTCTTTCATATAGTTAATGTTTTGGTGTCCTGCTTAATAACTCTTTGCCTACCCTAAGGTTATGAAAGTAAATAGTCTTAATTTTTTTCTAGAAGATTTACTGACTTCTCTTTTACATTTAAGTTCTTGTTCTGTTTCAGATTAAATATGTATGGTGTGAGGTTAGGTATAATCTCTTTACTTTTAGTACATTTTCTGCTTTCACTTGTTTCGTGATTCTCTTCTAGTTCAATACCAGAAGAAAATTTTATCTTCAGTTGCATTATTATTAAGACAGGGCAATATCAACACCGAAGGACAAACATATTTAGACACATGTACATTTCCACTGAAGCCAATTTAGCAGACAAATCCAAGCACAGGAATACTCAGGCAATTTGCTTTTAAAAGTACCTATTGCTTTCTCTCTCTGCCTATTTCTAACCCATTCGGCACTCAGAGCCAGTAGCATTGGGTGGTCTAAGACTATGAAGATGGATATGTCTGCTATAGGAGCTTCAGTTTTAAGCCTGTGAATAGTTTCTGCTGTGCAGGGCTTTTTAGTATCCTGTGTAGTAGTAAGGGGCTATATAAATGCAAATTTTATTTCATTCAGAAAGGAAATGAGCCACACCAAATGGACATGTGCACAACTCTGGAATTAAAAGAAGAGTGTATTCCTTCTGTCAGCAGAGCCAAAACAATACTCCATATCCAAATACATCTTTTTAGAAGTCTTAGCAGTTAAAAGAAACATGGGAGTTTGGACAGGAACAGAAGCAGGATGAATTCCCTGTTCCATTACCTTGCTTTATTGCTCAGCAGCTATAATTCTTTTTTTTTTTTTTTTAAGAGATTTTTGCTACAGAGCGTGTGCATTCACTGGAGAGACAGACAGAGACAGAGAGACAGAAAGTGAGAAATCACCCCCTAGGGTGATGGCCATGCTGCAATCCCTTCTGCTCCATTCTCCTCTCGGGATCTTGGGCACGTATGCACATACATACATCTAGCATGAGTTTTAAGCCACTGGGTCCGGGATTCAAACCATGATCAACTATGTGGGAGTCCAGTGATGTAACCATTATGCCATCTGTTGGTCCCGCTCAGCACAGTAAGGTGAAACTCACCGTGTTGGTTTTCTCCAGTGATTTTCTGATCGTGGACAACCACTGGGCTCAAATGAAATGTTTTACTCTAATTTTAATAATTACTAATAATGAGAGACCAATGCATGTGCCATCGCTGGATAGAGATTCTCTATGGCTCAGCAGAGAGTGAACAATTTAGGAGCACAGTTTCCCGGATAGGAGTGATGGAGAAAATCACAAGTCCCAGAGGCCCAGGGCCCAGGCACACGTTACAACTTTCTTCTCCGTGGCAGAAATTCCTCACTGACACAACAGAAAAATCTTGTTGCTTTATCAAAAATAGCAGCTGAAACCTGACTTGAACAATCACATCTTAGTTTCCTAAATCTGGGAGTACGCACACAAAAATTGGGGGTTCTGGCAGGATAGTGGATCATAATATCCATGAACTAAATGCACAGAAATGAGGACAAAACTAAAAAAGTACACAGAAATGAGGGCTAAAGTAAAAAAAAAAAACACAAATGAGGACTAACGTAGAATGAAAAAAGGAATAGTCATCTGAGTTCAAAAGGAACTAACTTTCAGTTAGCAGAAACAAAAAAGAAATGTAAGCATCTAGTGGGATTTTAGGAGTAAAAGGTCAGAGGGATTTGAGGGAAATGGGCCAGATATAGTCCTTAGAGGGACAGACTCTGAGGCGGACTAAAGACAGCAATCGATTCTTTGATATTATTTCCATCAAGAAGTAGAATTCTCCATTTGTACCTAAGCTGACTTCTACTAGGTCTGAGTAATGTAATGGTACAGAAACAAGGCTGGATAAAATTTAAGCTCATATAGAAGAGATCTGCAGCTACCACCTTATCCTCTTGGAATCCAGCCACTCTGCTGTATGCAGCTCAAGCAAGCCTCATTGAATAGTCACGTGAAGGAGTACTGACACGTCCAAGCAAAAGCCCCAGCTGACCTACCAGCCAGCCTCCACTGCCACCCATATGAGTGAGCTATCTCCATTGTGTCATCTCTAGTAAATCCTGCAAATGACTGCAGCCCAGGTGACAGCCACATGGAGCAGAGGAGTCTCCCTATTGAAGTTAGGCAACCTACAGATTCATGAAAAACAATAATTGTTTCTAAGTCAATAACTTCCCAGCAGTCTGCTATACAGTAATAGAAAACAAAAATAGGGCCAGCGATTTTAATGCCCATATAATAACAGAATGTGAGAGATTTTTAAAAAAGTTCATGGAAAATGTGAAGTATGAATAAACTATGCATGCATTTCAAATATCTTTTGCACCAAATTAACTCATACTTTAATTCCTTTTTTCTTTGAATTTTTTGAAGTACTTTCATACATGCTTTAGGCCCATACAACACAGAGGCGGGATGCTGGAACTAAGACCAAATCCAAGACATGGAAGTGGTCCCTTGGTGAAATACCCTGCCTGCCATCCCAGATATGCATAAGGAAGCATGCTTTTCTTGTCTTTATCAGGGGGCTAGATGAAAAAAAAAAATTCTTGCATAAAAACTGAAGCCTGAGGCTGACGTTTTGAGGACTGTGGAGTCTAAATTTACACACTGTGCAGGATTTTTCCAAGATATGAAATTAATACAAAAGCTGATCATGGGTAGATAAAACCCCCTGAGTATATTACAGAAACAATCTCAAACCGTTCTGTTGAAATATTTCTGCTGTTGGAGGTGGTTATGATACTTAATTGGAGTGGGGGATTCCT
>NW_006210084.1:277293-280400 GCF_000334495.1 Tupaia belangeri chinensis | reverse complement strand
ACTTCAGGAAATAATTCACTTTGAAGAAGAATCGAGAGCCATAACTCCTTGAACTTGAGATAACAAATCCAGCTGAAAAATCTATTGAATTTTTTTTTAATAGAGGTTTTTGCTATAGGGGACATGCGCCCGCAAGACAGAGAGAGACAGAGAGACAGAAAGCAAGAAATCACCCCCCAGGGGGGATGGCCACACTGCAATCCCTTCTCCTCCATTATCCTCTTGGGATCTTGGGCACACACGCACACGTGCCCAGCGTGAGTTTAAGTCACTGGGTCTGGGACTCGAATTGTGGTCGACTACATGGGAGCCCAGTGACACAGCCATTATATCACCTGCTGGTCCTGAAAAATCTATTTTTTAAAAGTATATTTAACAATATTTCTGAGGGAAAAGAATAAAAATAAAATTCAACAGAATAAATGAGATAATTTTTAAAGACACATATTTTCATTTTAAAGGTATTTATTTTCAAAAGGTACCAAATAGAATGTCAAGAAATAAAAACATAATCATTGAATTTTAAAGTTATTTACCCTTTACAGATTTTTATAGTTTTAAATTGACATGTAGTATTTATACATATTCATGGGATGCAGTTTGAGTTCTCTTGGATGTGTGTGTGTGATTTTTTTTGAAGGCAGCAGTAAAAATTACTTCATTTTTCTGTTCTATTACTTAATTTATTATTATTATTATCATTTTCTTAGTTTTTTACATTCAGTGACAGTATGGGAGGAGGGCAGTAAATGGGGGGAGAGGAGGGGAATAAAAGAAAAAAAATTAAAAAAGCAATTTTTCAATAGACAAAAATATGAAAAATTATCTGGTGATTTTGTTTTTGCTTTTAGTTTTTTGAAATTGAGTGCTTGCTATATCATTATCCTCCTGTCTCAGCTTCCATGGGAAAACAGGCATGTGTGTCTCCATGCATGGCTCTTTAGGGTAGGCCAGGAAACAAACCTGGGCCTCCCATGTAGCCTCAGCCTGCCAAGAAGGTCCAGTGTGTGCTACTACGTGTGATTTTTCAGTACTAGCATATGATGTGCAATAATCAAATCAGGACAACAAACATACCCATCGTCTAACATTTATCACTGCTGAATGAATGAGAAGACAGATCTTAGAAACTTAACTCTAATCATCACAGAGTGATACATTTAAAAAATAAGAGAGAGATTAAGACACAAAAGGTTAACAGGAACAGTTCTAGCTCATGTCTAATAGAATTCTAGGAAGAAAAGTGAGAGGTGATGGCAGAAAAGGAACCATTAAGAGGATATTAGAAGTATCTTATGAAGGGTCTGCTACTCACATTTACATTTGTTATCTCATTAATGATTAACGTAAAGGGGTGAGATTCACTACCATTCTACCAACACCACTCCTTAGCAGGTCACCAATGAGTTCGGTGTGGTTCAATCCAGTGACTGCTGTCTTTTTACCAGACCCCGCGGCAGCAGAATGAACACCCCTGTCTCCAGCCTTGATCTTTGCCTGCTTCTGCTAGTCTGCCTTCCTCCAAGCCAGTGGTTCTCAAACTTTGTGTACATAAGAATCACTAGTGTGGGGGACCAGCAGTTGGTGTAATGGCTATGTCGCTGGACTCCCATGTAGTCACCCGCGATTCGAGTCGTGGACCCAGTGGCTTAAACTCACGCCAGGCGCATGTGTATGTGTGCCCAAGATCTCAAGAAGAGAATGGAGGAGAAGGGATTGCAGCATGTCCATCCCCCCTGGGGGGTGATTTCTCACTTTCTATCTTTGTCTCTCTCTGTCTCTGTCTGTCTGGCGAGCGCACGCGCCCTATAGCAAAAACTTCTCAAAAAAAAAAAAAAGAAAGAAAAAAGAATCACTAGTGTGGCATGTTAGAAACATAGGTTTTTGTCATTTATTTTGTAACTTAAGCTCTTTCTTTCTTCTTTTTTTTTTTGAGAGATTTTTGCTAAGGGCATGGAGGCTTGCCAGAGAGAGAGAGAAACAGAGACAGTGAGAAGGAAAGTGAGAAATCATCCCGCAGGGGGGCTGGCCATGCTGCAATCTTTTCTCCTTTGTTCTCCTCTTGGGATTTTGAGTGCGCACACACACATGCACCTGGTGTGAGTTTCACGGTTCCAGGTCTGGGACTCCAACTGCAGTTAACCACATGGGAGTCCAATGCCTTAACAACTATGCCACCTGCTGGCCCTAGTAACTTAAGCTATTTCATGTAAATATGAGCATTTTTTACTTCTTTTTCCTGTGAGTTGTACTTTTTGCATTCCATTTACCTCCATTGTTTCTACATGCCTTTCAAGCAGGCATGACACTTTTTAATACTTCAACCCCCTATGTTGGTCCTCTATCTCCTTTGCTATGTGCAAATTTGCTTGATCAGAACAGCCCCCTTTCCCTTTGTTCTTTTTTTTCACATTAAGTTCGGAATATTTACTTTTTCTAAAATGTTCCTCCATATTTTATTCTGAAAAGTCCTCGTGATGAGAGATATGAAGTCAATCAGTTCTGAATCTGTGGAAACATCTATTATTCAGGCAAATGCCTCCCACCTTCACCACTCAGAGTAGGACAATCCTGTCCAGGAGATACCCTTCCTCTAATTCAACACCTAAGCCAGCGCTGGGGTCAATTTATACCAGCCTCTTCTCATTCTTCTTTAGTGCATTTCTCTTTAATGTTTCTCAGTGTCTTCTCTTGGAGCTTGAACCCCATAACTTCTCTGGTTTGTATTCAAACTAGCTTCGTATCCTACAGTAACTAAGTCTTATCTCATTTGATCAAACAATGCCCAAAAAGAACTAGAGTAGTTGCTTATGATAATTTGCAAAGTCAGATGAGCATAAAAGTGAGGAAGAGACTATAGGGAGCTGTGTAGGGCCCTTGAAACCTCTGTAACCACATGAAGGTGACTCAGGAAGGAGAAGAAGGGAGAAAAGGGAGGAAAAAGAGAAGGAAGAACTAAAAGAAAAGCTTAAAGAGGTAGAAGAGGAGGTGAAGGAAAGAGGGAGAAATTGAGAATGCTATGCCCTATGAGAGTATCCTAGACTTTTATTTCATGAGATTTACTCATGTAGTCTCATGGAGCGTGAGAGAGCGAGAGTGTGAGTGGG
>NW_006210084.1:261206-277274 GCF_000334495.1 Tupaia belangeri chinensis | reverse complement strand
GAAAGAGTTCATTTTTTTAAGAGAAATTTTTACTATAGAGTATGTGCACTTACTAGAGAGAGACAGACATACAGAGACAGAAAGTGAGAAATCACTTCCCAAGGGGGATGACCACACCACAATCTCTTCTTCATTCTCCTCTCAAGATTTTAGGCATGTACACACATGCACTGGCTGGGTCCAGGACTCAAACTATGGTCAATTATGTGGGAGTCCAGTGATGTAACCATTACACCACCTGCTGGTCCCAGAGTTAATGGTTTTTAAGGCACAATAAATTCAACCTAATAGAACTTGGCCCAGTAGATGCTTAACATTAGGAAGGGGAAGAAGGTAGTGGTGGGCTTAGAATGAAAGAGAGATCTCCAATGAATCCCATTTTTCTCCAGTTTCTTGTTCCTCAGATCTACTCGACACACAAGCTGCCTAAATATTATTCTGAACCAACAGCTCTGACCATGGGAACGCCTTTGCTAAAATGACTCCAAGATTCCTGCAGTATGAAGTCAAGGCTCTTTAATCTAGAATTCAAAGCTTTCTATCCCACCCTGGGGTAGTAGGTTCCTGCTTTATCTCCAGCCAGGTTCATCCCTCAGCATCACCCTGTTTCCCTTCTGTGACTTGGTAGATTCAGTTTCCTCTAGTAGAGAATATTCCTCTTCCTTTCATCTGTTAAGGTGATCTCTGCTATAGCACACAGAAGGTATACTAGCAGGGAGGACAACTGTAGATTCTAGAGATAGTAAGGGTAGTAGTAATACAGTGGTGAGTAATGGAGAGAGCAAAGGGAATGGGGGATAAAAAACAATACATTTGATTGACACAAAAATAAAAAGTTATTTGAGAATGATAATGTATATGGCAATGTCTTTGTTTTGATTGATATACACTGTATTCGTGCTGGAAAAAGCAATGTTGTACACTGTAAAGATATATAGTGATGGGTCCAGCAGATGGTGTAATGGTTACATCACTGGACTTCCATGTAATCAACTGTGGTTTGAGTCCCAGACCTGGTAGCTTGAAATTCACACTGGGTGTGTGTGTGTGTGTGTGTGTGTGTGTGTGTATGTGTGTGTCCAAAATCCCAAGAGAATGGAGGAATGGAGGAGAAGGGATTCACCCCCTGGGAGGTGATTTCTCGCTCTCTGTCTCTCTGTCTCTTTCTGTCTTTCCAGTGGTGCATGTGCCCTACAGCAAAAATCTCTGTCAAAAAAAGAAAAAGATACATAGTGATTGGGCTGGCAGGTGGCATGGTAGTTAAGGTGCTGGACTCCTACATGGTGAACCACAGTTCAAGTCCCAGATCTGGTGGCTTGCTTTCTCACTGTCCCTTTCTCTGGTCAAAAAAAAAAAAAGTGATGAATAAAATTAAATAATTCTTTATAAAAAGATATATAGTGATTAAATGTAAATTAAAAAATTAAAAAATGATACCTGCATTTTGGCCTAGTGGTTAAAGCACTGGACTCCCACATGGCCAACTGTGGTTCAAGTCCTAGACCTGGCAGCTTGAAAATCATGCAGGGCACTTGTGTGTGCATGCCCAAAATCCCAGGAGAAGAATGGAGGAGAAGGAACTGCATCATGGCCATCCTCCTGGAGGGTGATTTCTCACTTTCCCTCTCTCTGGTGAGTGCATGCACCCTAAGGCAAAAAACTTAAAAAAAAAGATATCTGCATTTCAAAGACTTGTTCAAGTGCAGCATCTTCCATGAAACATGACTAGGTATCTCACTAGAAGAGCTAGGTCCTTATTCTGAACTTCACTAGCCTTCCATAAAAGTAATATATGGCAAACAAGGATAAAGTACTTACTGTTGGCTATGCTCTATCCTACGTGTTTTACATATATTAACTCAATCTTCATAGCAACCCTAGGAAGAAGATAATATTCTCAGTTTATTGATAAAGAAATAAAGGCACAAAGGATTTAAATAAGTTAGCCAAGGTCACAGAACCTTTCTGTTGTACTTAGTACATTTCATTGTGTATGGTGTGATTGCATATATATTTTGCTTTATATACATGTCTCATCTCTGCATCTAGATTCTAAGTCCCCTAAACATCAAGTCTTTGTTTAGTATTCTTCACAATTACTATTATAATTCACCTCATGAAATAAGAGGTACAGCAAACATTGGTGAAAGATAGGGAAAAGAAGAGAGAGAGAGAGAGAGAGAGAGATAGCAAGTGAGTGAGCAGAAAGAAGTGAAAGAACCAAAGAAATAGCCATATTATAGCTGGGGGGTACTAGGTTATAAGCTTAAAGAGCAAAGTCACATTTCCATGGAGGGTGTTTTCACTTCAATGAATAACAGTCTAGAATTACCTTATATTTCTTCTTCTTCTTTTTTTTTTTTTCATTTTAGGTTTTTGCCATAGGGTGTATGTGCTTGCCAGAGACAGACAGACAGAGAGAGGAAAAGTGAAAATCACTCCCAGGGGGGAAGGCCATGCCATAATACCCTCTCCTCTGTCCTCCTCTCAGGGTTTTGGACACACATGCACACAAGCTTGGTATGAATTTCAAGCCACTGGGTCTAAGACTCAAGCCACAGTTGGCCATGTGGGAGTCCAGTGTCTTAACCACCACGCCACTTGTTGGCTCCACCTTATATTTCTATTTACTTTACCAGTACTCAAAAAGAACCATAGTATTAATATTCTAATAGAGAAGGTTAATTCACTAACCTGGATACTGTCAACTAAAGGGTGAGAGGTTGCTAGCTTGAAGTAATCCACTTGCTGATGATAATGATAATGTTAAGGTCTTCAGAGTCTTTTTCTTCTTTGTGTTTCATTGACAGAGATGACTTTCAAGATTCCTTTTAAGTTTAGGATATTATGATTCTGAAAAACAGAATTGGCTGTATACCTCATCAAGTAACTGAGCAGTTATGGTGGTCTTCCATTCCCCAAAGTATGGAGGACAGGATCTTCGTATCTATCTGTCATGAATGGTAGCAGCAGGGATCACTTGAGCTCTGTCTCCTTTTATCGTGGCTCACTGCCTCTACACCTTGACATTGCCAGGGGTCTGCAAATATTTTTTAAGGGTCAGATAGTAAATATACTTGTATTTGTGGGCCACACACATTGCCACTACTCAGTTCTGCCATTGTAGTGCTAAAGAAGTCATAGACAATACCTTCACAAATAGGTGTGGTTGTGTTTCAATAAAATTTTAATTTTGAAAAGAATTATTTAATTTTATTTATTGTCATTATTTTTTAATTATATGAGAGAGAAAGGAAGTCACCAGGTCTGGGACTCAAACTATGGTTGGCCATGTGGGAGTCCAGTGCCTCAACCACCATGCCACCTGCTGACCCACAGAATTTTATTTATAAACTCAGGCACTGGGCTGAATTTTGAGCTATGAGCTGTAGTTTGCCAACCTCTGCTTTATATTAATGTTATACTAGGACCTCAATCTTGCCCACTGGTATAAAGAAAGCTGTTTAATGCAAGAATTGGATATTTTAGTGGAAAAACCTGCTGGGAGAGGAGGGGACATGAGTGTCATTAATGACTATTGCAAAGGTTCCTCTCAGCGCTAACTCTTCATCTTTGGTACATGGAACACACTATTATTTACCTTCTTTCCAGAGAAAATAAAAAATATTTTTAACCAGCCTGCTCAGATCAAGATTTTATACTTTGAAGAAAGTGACATTTCCTCTGTATGATTGGAAGCATATTACAAATGTAACTAGCATTTAGGCTATAGGGATCATCCTTCTTCTGCATCATTTTTGAATTTAGCAAAACTGTCAGAGACGATCCCAACAAGGATAAGTAAGAGAAATGGTGGACTGGGTCCAAATTTATTTCTTTCCATTTTACAAGATAAGAATGAAAGTATGAGAAAGCAAGGTACAGGGAATAACTGAAGCATAAAGATGAGAGCCTTCCAACACTCAAAAGAAATAGGTTTATTCTTGGTACCAACCTCAGCCCTCACAACAGATCTCCCGGGGGAACTGGAGTCTGCAGAAAAGTTATTACATTTTGTAATCGCCAACAGCCTGACTAAAATCAGAGCTTGATTTTCTGTTGTACTGGATGGAACAACAGTGGTTTGAAGATAGTATAGGAAGGGCCTATCCTCTCCCATTTTAATGGCTGCCTGATCATCCTTGTCCCCAGTCTACACATGACAGTAGTTGAAGCTTGGGTATCTATGTCTTGCATTTCGTTTGATCTTATCCACCTTTCTGTTATTCCTGAGAGTAAATTCCATGGCACTTGCTCCAAAACAGAAAGAGCCCTTTCTGATTTTCTGTTTGAGACCTGCCTCTTCTACAGATACTGTGTACAGAGTATGGCTTAATTCTAGCAACTGGGTAGTTGGTGCAACAGGGTAAAAATGGAAAAAGAAGAGAATGCTCTTTTATTTCTGGTTTGAGGTCTTTTCCTAGAGAAATTTTTACTATTGATACAATTTTGGTTGCCCTCTTATCAAAACTCTTCTGCAACCTTTCTGGCTTCTCTCCCCTAACCTGCTAAATCCTTTTGTTCTTCTAAGTTCTATTTTGTGGTGTTGCAGGAGCTAGACTTTTCCTGTTTCTTAGACAGCTCTGGTTCAGAATTTTTTCTTCCATTTTCTCCTACCCTGACCAAAACAATCATGACCCCAATACATTGAATCTCAACTAAAGCTTCAGGGGATGGAGGCAGAGGAAATAAATTAGCATATATGGAGAGTCTGATATGTTTAGGGCACTTCATCAATGCTGTCTTATGAATCCTCATAACCACCCAACAATAATGGCATTTTTTTAAAAGAATTATTTTATTTAACTTTATTTATTTACTTAAAAATTTTTTTTTGACCAGAGAGGGACAAAGCAAGAGAGAAAGAGAGAGAGAGAAAGTGAGAAAGCAAGTTGCCAGGTCCGGGACTTGAACCGCAGTTGGCCATATGGGAGTCCAGCACCTTTAACCACTATGTAACCTGCTGGCCCCAAGAGTGGCATTTTTTTTTTTGAGAGGTTTTTTGCTATAGGGCGTGTGCGCTTGCCAGAAAGACAGAGAGAGACAGAGAGACAGAAAGCGAGAAATCACCCTGCAGGGGGTATGGCCACGCTGTAATCCGTTCTCCTCCATTCTCCTCTCGGGATCTTGGGCATGCACGCACATGTGCCTGGCGTGAGTTTAAGCCACTGGGTCCGGGACTCGAACTGCGGTTGACTACATGGGAGTCCAGCGACATGGCCATTACGCTAACTGCTGGTCCAAAGAACGGCATTTTTGAACCCAGTTTACAGATGGAGACACTAAGGTTTAGAGAGCTGATCTGACTTGCTTTATTATCTACTGCTATGTAAGAAACAATTTACCCAGTACTTAACGACTTCGGCCAATACACAACTATTACCTCATGGTTTTTGTGGGTCAGGAATCTAGGTGCAGCTTAAATGAGTCCTCTACTTCAGAGCCTCTCAACTGCAATTATGGCATTTGCTGGATTGGGATCATTTTAAGGTTCAACCTGGGAAGGATGCAGTCCAAGCTCATGTAGTTGTTGGCAGGATTCTGTTCCGCCTAGGTTGTTGGACTGACGGCCTCAGTTCCTGGCTTACTGCTGGGTGGAAGCTGCCATAAGCTCCTAACACATAGGCCTCTCCAGTGTGGAAACTTGCTTCACCAAAACATGCAAACTAAGAAGGCAACAGAGAGTGTCAGACAACAAGACAGAAGTCATGATCTCTTGTAACCTAATCATGTAAGTGACATGCCATCAACTGTATTAAATTGGATTTGTTAGAAGCAAGTCACTATGTCCAGCAAATACTTAAGGGGAGAACATGCAAGTGTGTGAATATCAGCAGGTGAGGATTATTGGGGCCATCTTAGAGTCTGCTTGCCATCTTTGCCCAAGACCCTACAGCTGTTAAGAGGCAAACAGGACTTGAATCCAGTCTGTTAGTCTCTTTTCACTCAACTAGGTGGTAACCTGATTGAACTAGTTTACATTGTTGAAGAGTAGCAAGTATCTTGCAATGTTTCTAGATGCACATTTTAATGTGCTATTTCAAGGGGACTGAAGATTTGATGAATAGAACTGGAGTCTGGAGGACTCTGTCCCTAGAGGTTAGCTGACAGACTTTCTGTGGTATGAACTGTGGAGTTAGAAGTGAATGAACAGGGGAACGGCCTGGTGTGGGAAGTGGGGTTAGGTGGGTGGAGGACATGGAGTAGCTTGGCTGCTGTGTGTGTTGCGTACAGAACAGAGGGAGGTAGAGGTCAGTTAGATATGCAGCACATATCTAAGACTTGTAGAATATATAATATTTTCACAATTGATTGTCATGTAAAAAGTCACTAATTGTATAAGGTCCTTGACCAAGTAACTGAAAACATAAAGAGAATATTCTAGAATATCATGGAGGTCTGGGAAGGAGGTGTCTTACTGCCGAGGGCATGGACTTCCGTCTGTTGTACTGCCATAACAGAATACCATAGATGGGGTAATTTAAAGAACATAAACTTATTTCCTCACAGTTTTGAAGGTTGAGAAATCCAAGATCAAGGCACAGGCACCTGATGAGAGCATTCTTGTTTCTTCACACAGCGGAAGGGCAAGCTCAAGCTATCTGAACATTGGACGAAGCCTCTTTTATAAGGACTTTAATCCTATTAAGGAGGGAGGAGTCTTCGTAGCCTAATTATGTCTTAAAGGCCCCACATCTTAATACTATCACATTGGCAACACATGAATTCTGGAGGGTGCACATTCGAACCATAGCAGATATGAACCTGGTTAGTGATATTGGAGCTTCCATTAATTCAGAGGAGGGATCTGAGCAGAGGCTGGGTTCTGTCCCATGTGATTATTACAGTATAGGTTTAGCACCATAGGCAAGTGCTCCCTGTATCCCTCTCTCAGATCCACACAGGTTCATGTGGTACATGAATGAGGTCAGATGCTGAATGCCACACCTGCATGTGTTTAGTTCTCCCCCTTTTATAAGGTCATAGATGAATACAAGATAAAGCTGAGATTGAACCTAGGTCTCATGATTTCAAGCTGTTTGCTCTTTCCCCTTCACTAAACAGTTGATCAAGCATTGGGAAAAGGCAGATGTGCAATGACCTGAATATGGGAGTTCAGAAGGAGGAGGCTCATAGGCTAGAAGCAGTGGGCCAGAATAAGGAAGAGAGGAAAGTGCTTGGAGTGTAAAACTACTACCAGCGAACATTTATCTAGTATTTTTGTATGCTGAGTGTGCTGCTTAACATTTTATATGTATTTTTATCATTTAATAATTTCAAAAACCTTTGGGACACATCCTGTTATTAACAATGCCATTTTACAGATGAGGAAACTGAGACTTTTTTTTTTTTTTATAGACCACAGATTAGCTTATGTTTAACACCCATCATGCCATGAATTCATAGGGAATAGGTTCCAGTAGCTCAGGCTCCTTTGCATTGGTTCTCACAAAGTGTGTTTCTCTGGGTGGAGCAGGCTGGCGCTTTAGTTGAATCCAGGTACCTTTCTCTTTGGCTTCTTTCTTTTTCTGATCATTTTCCTTCCCACGTTTTAGGAAGCTATCTCTGCTCTTAGAATGTTTAATATGCTCAATACGCACATTGATTCTCTTGGCAAGAATCTTGCCCTTAACTTGTTTGTTCACAACAATACCAACAGCATGCTGGGTAACATTGTAGACTCTTCCAGTTTTGCCATGGTAACATTTGTGGGGCATTCCTTTTTGAACAGTACCCATTCCCTTACTGCCTACAATATCACCTTTCTTGTAGATTCGCATATATATTGCCAAAGGAACAACTCCATGTTTTCTAAAAGGCCTAGAGAACATATATCGGGTGCCTCTCTTCTTTCCCTTTGTGTTCGTCATTTTGGTTAATTACTGGAAGATGGTGGTTCCGGCCAAAAGGGGGAAACTGAGACTCTTCAGATAGATCTAAATGTTTTGCTTAAGGTTCAGAGCTGTTAAGTAATGCAACTGCAATTCAAACCCAGGTATCTTTGTCTTAACCAATACTTATGCTGTTTTTAATCTTCAGTTATCTCTGGAGTTTCTTCTCCCACCAGAATATGAATCACAGAAAACATCTGAGAACCTAGCCTGCCTACCTTCCCACTGGGTGTCTGCTTGGGTTCCTTTAAAGGCTAATGAAATGTCAACCATGACATCGTACAATTGGAATTTGCATCTTGGACAATAAAATGTGGAGCTAAAATCTTCTACCTTACAGGTTATATACCTGGGGAGTGTTGGGGAAAATAGTATCCAAAGAAAGAGGTTTTAGCTAAAAGATTTATTAAGCTGGATCGTTCATGGTCCAGTGGAAGCTTTATCTGTTGCTTGGCAACAGGTTTTTGAGATGGTACAACCTGATCCAATTGACAAACCAAAAAAAAAAAAAAAAATCCAAATAACTTGTTTGTCACATAAAGTCATCCTTTTCTAATAGCTGAATGTAGATTCGGGATCATTTGTCTTCCAGTTACTTCTGTATCTAGCTACCAAAATTATTAATTCCCTAGGCAATAAGTACACCTATGGTTTGTAGCAAAATGCTAGCATAACATCTGTAATGTTCTTTTTGTAAATACATGTTCTGAGCTTTTTCAAAGTCCTAGATAAGTATGGTTTCTCTTTGGGGAACATAAATCTTAACTCCTCTACCCTGTGAAATATACAAAAATCATAAATGATGGAGGGACATCTGGATTCTCAGTGACCTTCCATCCATGTGTCCACCTTGCATTGAATACAGTTTCAGTTGGCTTTTCTATGAGTTGCTACATCTGAAAACAGTAAGAACAAAACTTCCCTCCCCCGCCACCATGTATCTATTATACATGCCCTTTGAATTCCACCTAAGCTGGCAGCCTGCAAAGGTTTTAATTACAAAGAGTTCCAGTGTCAGTGGACCGAAGACATAGCAAATCAGGTCTGAGGGTCACCATCAGATAAGGATATCTTTGGCCTCCACGTCCTATACTACCCCAAGTGTAAGAGCTTCTAAGTAGTACAGCCAAGATTTAACTTAGGTTTGTGAACTCAGGGTCATACTATGTCTACTGATAGAAGTTCTTTTCCTTTCTTTTTTCTATTTCTTTCTTTCTTTCTTTCTTTTTTTTGTAGGTTTATACCATAGGACGTGTGTACTTGCCATAGAGAAACTGAGAGAGACAGAGAGAGGGAAAGTGAGAAACCATCCCCCAGGGTGGATGGCTACACCGCAATCCCTTCTCCTCCATTTTCCTCTTGAGATTTTGGGCACACACACACACACACACACACACGCACACACAGGCACATACATGCACCTGGAGGCATTTTTAAGCTGCTGGGTCTAGGACTCAAACCATGGTCAGTCATGTGGTAATCCAGTACCTTAAGCACCACATCATCAGCTGGCTCTGAACTTATTTTTCTTAGTGGTCAAGCAGAGTATTATCATTCTGATGACTACTTTACTCTAGGATCACCTCTACTGTTATGTGGGAAATTACTGTACAACATTCAAGTACTGGCCCTATGCAACGATCCAAAGAATGTTGTTATAAAGCTCATGTTTGGGCTCAACCTATTAGGGGAACTGATGCTATAACACCAACCTGCTTTATGAATGCTAAAGAAAGAGGAATATCCAGTGACCACTTATGTTCATTAACACTATAATGCTGTGTTCATTTGCTTTCATGGGTGTGGGTGTTTGTATAATGATAAAATTAACAAACATGATTATGATTTTTTATTGTGAATCACAAACATTAAGATGATTATGGTATTAACACTTCCAATCAATTACTTATTAATCAAGTAACATATTCAGTATGTCAGATGGGCTTTGGAGTTGGTTAAATTCATCCAATTAAATAGTCCCACACAAAAACTTAAAAATATATGGACATGGCTAATTCTATGAGTATATTTTAATAGCAAACGATCAGAAACCACTCATTACTGGAAGACCAGTTGGGCTGACATCATAGTACAGTGGTCATCTACTCTTTGTCAAAAGGATATAGAACCAAGCTGAAACACCTTGAGTATCAAAAAGAAATATAATGACAATTAAGTGAAATATATGAGTTCATAATGAGAGTTAAAAAGTTATTGTCTCTGGAATTCACTCCAACAAATTAAGCTGAAAATTGATAAAGTGGTAGAAGCAAGCTTTTATTCTTTCTTTCCTGTATAAATGGTATGAGAGGGTAAATAATAGTTTATGAAGGAAAGTTTCTTTTGGTAGAAACATTTTAGCTAATGAAGAACAAAATTAGAAAAATCACTATTTTGCAAGCATAAAAAGAATAAGCCATGTAGCCCACAACCATTAAGAAACATCAAACATTAGGTGAAAAGTTGATAACTTCATAATGAAAGGATTGAGTTGACAAGCCTATAAACTCAACCATCATCCTCACAGCATTAAAAACAGAACAATCAGACATTGAGTGCCTCATCATGACATATAATTGAAACTGAATTGAATCAAGCCTCAAGATCTGTCTGCGGTTTATGAAAAATAAACTATGGGAAGAGAAGAGCAAGTGAAATGAGATCATGAGGAAGTAATCATTAAAATCCAAACTATGCTGTGATCTTTGGGACAAATATCCACACTTATCCAACAAAGTTGTTGTGAGAGAATTAAAAAAAAAAAAAAGAAGTTAAAACTTAAAAAATGACATTTTGAGGGACCAGTAGATTGTGTAGTGTTTGTGTTGCTGGGCTGCCACGTGGTTGACTGTCATTTGAGTACTGGATCTGATGGCTTAAAATTCATGCCGGGCACATGTGCATGCATGCTCAAAATCCCTAGAGGAGAAGGGAGGAGAAGGTATTGTGGCATGGCCATGCCTCCTGAGGGGTGATTTTTCACTTTCTGTCTCTCTCTGTCTCTCTGGCGAGCATACTCACCCTATAGCAAAAGAATCTCTCTAAAAAAAATGACATTTTGAGACCAATGAAAAAATTGTATTTAGACTTATTATGAGGGGACATTACAAATTGTTGCTAATTTTGTTAAGTGGGTTAATGTCATGGCTATTGGGTTACACATAGTGCTTATATAAAGACACAAGCTGAAATATTTACAGTGAAGTGACATAACGTCTGTGATTATGTTTAAGATACTCCAGCAAAAAGAAAACTCGTGTGTTGTGTGTGAGAAAAAGAAACAAAGATGACAAAATATTGATATTTGTTGAATATGGGGGATAAGTATGTGAAGATTTATTATATTACTTGTTTTTCCTTTTTGCTGGTACTTAGATTTCCATTATCAAAAGTTTTCAAAAATTTTCCCAAACTCAAAAGAGTTCTCTTGCATTATTTTTTCAATGATGTAAATACATTTTATACTGCTAAAGGCATTTTATACTGCTAAAGGCTCTGTGACTTAATAATGACACAAAAGTTCATATTTATATTTATGTTTAATATGAGAAAATTATATTTGACACTTTAGCTAATTTGAAGTTACCATGGCTTTATTTACTGCAATAAAAATCCTAGGCTAATTTTTCTTTTGAGTTTTGCAACAGCAAAAGGCTGGATTGACAGCCTTTGATATCATTTTGTTCCAACAAAACATAAAAGGCAAGATATAAACAAGAATCAATCCCCTTTTAATGTTTAGCACTTCTTGACCTCCTTCTATTTCAATAAACAAAACTTGGTTTGCTTGTCAGTTCAATGTTTTATTAAAGGTCAGATCTCAGTTCGTAATAAATACTTCCCAGAAATAAATGAGTAATAGGAGTTGCATTTGAGGGCAAAACCAGTTGTTAAAAGTAATTAGAGAAAGCAACTTTTTATTTTTTTGGTGTTGGCATTATCCCATTTTTCCATAGTTTGCTTTTAAGTAAATATCTTGCTTTATTTCTATATACCCCCTTTTCCCCTTCCTTCCTTCCTCCCTCCCTTCCTTCCTTCCTTCCTTCCTTCCTTCCTTCCTTCCTTCCTCTTTCTTTCTTTCCCTTTCTTTCTTTCTTTCTTTCTTCTTTCTTTCTTTCTTTCTTTCTTTCTTTCTTTCTTTCTTTCTTTCTTTCTTTCTTTCTTTCTCTCTTTCTTTCTTTCTTTCTTTCTTTCTTTCTTTCTTTCTTTCTCTCTCTCTCTCTCTCTTTCTTTCTTTCTTTCTTTCTTTCTTTCTTTCTCTTTCTTTCTTCCTTCCTTTCTTTCTTTCTTTCTTGCTTGCTTCTTCTGCTTCTTCTACTTTAGATATAGCAAAGCAGGGAGTTTATTGAAGGAGAAGGAAGGAAAACAGAGCTCTCAAGAAGAAGGGAGGGATCATGTAAAATGAGTTGCCCAGGAAGTGGGCTATCTTTTTGCATTTCCCCCTTCCCATGCCCTCCTTCTTTTAATGAACTCTGTTCATACCTTCAGACTCAGTTGAAATATCACTTCTATGATCTTCCTGATAGTAATAATGATGCTGTTCATTTAGTGCTCACTAATAATAAGGCCAGATGTATTTTAATGACTTTACACATAAAAACTCATCGAATCTTCACTACAACCTCACTAGGTAGGGGTTATTTTGCATGTACTTGAAAACCGAGGAAGGAGAGCTTGAGTCATCTGCCCAAAGTGACGACATGTCAAAGAAGGTGTGAGGTTAGTTATACCAAAGGATACCAAGTACACCAACAACATCCTAGTTTTCCTGGGACTGAGAGCTTACCCAAGAAACTTAACTCTTACTTCCCAAACTGGAACAATCATGGGCAAACCAAGATATTGGCCGCTTAGAGTAGATGTTTCCTCTTAGTGAGACCACCACCATAAATACTTTTGCTGTTTTGCTGGGTTCTTTTTTTTAAAGAGAGATTTTTGCTATAGGGCCTGTGGGCTTGCTGGAGAGACAGAGAGAGACAGAAAGTGAGAATCACACCCCAGGAAGGATGGCCACACTGCAATCCCTTCTCCTCCATTTTCCTCTTGGGATTTTTGGGGACGCATGCACACGCTCCTGGCATGAGTTTCAAGCCACGGGGTCCAGAACTCGAACCATGGTCAGCCATATGGGAGCCCAGTGAGGTAACCATTATGTCATCTGCTGGCCCCTTTGCTGGATTCTTAGGAACTAGGGAGAGGTAACTTATGGTGCTCTCTTTATAAGAAGTGTGTCTAGCAAGGGGCGAGTAAATTGCATGCTTGTAAATTAAATCGCATCTTAAATGTAGCTTGGTCTTTACGAAAGAAAAGGCTCTGATTTGAACCCACATTTATGTAAATATGAAGTTTGCTTCAGTGACCTATATTGACCTACTCACATTTTCCTTTCTATGAAAAGGCACCCACAGAGTGAGGTATGGAGAAAGGAAATATTGACTGAATTCAGTGTGAAATGAACTCAATTCCTGCCTATAAGTGATAACGGTCATTTGTGAACAAAACACTGTCATCAACTTCCTTAGTCACAAGCCTATTTTAGTTTTTACTTTGCAGTCTATACCTTTATAATACTTCTGTAGCCTATTTCAGAATTTAATTATATGATAATTCAGTTTTCAATAAACTGAACAATAGGGTGAATTCACTTTAGTGGCCAAAGACCTACCCCTTTATTTCTTAAAACCAATTTGCAAGTGTAATTAAACTATGGGAGAAATTATGTATCTGACAATTCCCCAAACCTTAACTTCTCTCCTGAAAGGATATCATTAGTGGCCTATATCCTTTGCTCTGTCTGAGCCCTATTTATCACGGGGATGTCCTCAGAGTGAACCTTGGGGACTGCTTTCCTGAAACATTCGGAAGATTTAAATTCTTCAGTGGTCAATACTTTATGAACCGTCTTATAATGTGCTCATTTAGGTCAGTTCCTTGACCTCAGGAGATAGCTTGAGTGCCAGAATGAGCATCCAGACAGTTTATTCAATTGCCTCAGCCTTTGCACTGCTGTTTTTGAGGATGAAGCCAACTTCATGAATGACTGTTGTTTTAAAGATGGAGGTAGGGCTTGTCTGCCTTACACTTCTGCCAATTCACCCTGTGATCAGAAGGAAGAATTTTGTCCACAAGTCTATTGCCATTTGAAATTCATTCTCTATAATGTTACAGTAATAATTTTTTAGTATGTATTTATAAAATATTCTCAAAATATAGACAAGCCAAAAGAAGAAAAATTTTAAATCAGCTATAAATTCATTTTCTTGTTGATGCTGTATTAATAAAATAATTCCTGATTTTTCATTTTGAAGAGAAACTTATTTTAACTAGAAATAATATATAAATAGGTGAATAGTTAAAAAATAAAAACTAAACAGGATCTAAACTATGGATATTATAACTTGTTTCAGAAAGGTTTATATAGTGAGAACATCTTCCCATGCTATTAAGCATTTACCCATGTTGTTATTTTTAATGACTGTATAGAATTTTGTTGTATGGATATGATAAAATATCTAATTTAAGTCATTATTTTGGGAAATTAGGGTTTCATTATTTTTAGGTACGGCTGGATGAACTAGTTTATAGTCAAATATTTGCACATACCTATTATTATTTCATTGGGCAATTTTTTAGAAGTGGAATTTCTGGGTTGAAAGGCATATGTGAATTTTTTTTTGAAACTCAAATGAGTCTGTTTATTTGGCCTAATTTTGTTTCCAAGTAGTCTAAGAATATTCAAACATTAGGTCTCATTGTTTCGTTTAAAGGTTTTTCTGTATAGCACACAATGTCAGCTCATACAAAGGAACTATGCTGTTGGATAATGAGTTGTAGCAAGGCTGACTAAAATTTTTATTGCTCTCAGCATTTTTTCCAATCTTCTTTCCTTTTTGTTTTATTATGTCATCAGGAAAGTTATGACATATTTTTGCATAGAAAAACACATCATGACTTTCCTAACAACCTAATACATACATGTCTCATAGGTAGCATGACCATATATCATGGTTGGCTATAGCTTATGCCTATTGTTCCAGCATAATTAGTCATAGCATCCCATTTTACTCTCAAAACCATCCCAATTTAAATTGGTCTAATATAAATGTTAGAGAAACAGAGTTGAAGCCTTAGAAATGAATGTGAGGGCCAGCAGATGCCATGGTAGTTAAGTCCTGGACCCAGTGGCTTGAAAATCACACTGGGTGTGTGTACATGAGTGCATGCCCCAAATCCCAAGAGGACAGTGGAGGAGAAGGGATTGTGGTGTGGCTATGCCCCTGGGGGGTGATTTCTGTCTCTTTCACTCTCTCTCTCTCTCTCTCTCTCTCTCTGTGTCTCTCTCTGGCAAGCACACACACCCTAAAGCATACTTTAAAAAAGAAAAAGAAAAGAAATAAATGTGAAAAGTGTTTGGCACTCACTGCATGGAAGGTGAGTAAGGAGCAATGAGGTCATTGTTGTCCCCTCAAGATGCCACTTGAGAATCCTAGTTTCCAAAGGAAGAGCTGAAATGCTTGAAGTGGGTGCACCATAGTAGTAGAAGTCATCACCATGTGTACTAGAACTCAGATTTTCCAAAGGGTCAATAATTCTGGGTGCACCATAGTAGTAGAAGTCATCACCATGTGTACTAGAACTCAGATTTACTAAAGGGTCAATAATTCTTTTTTTTAAATCTTTTTTATTTCTTATTTTTTAATTAATTAATTTACATTTATTCACTGAGCATTGTCACAACATACAAAATGTAATTTCCCACCCAGAAGATGCTGCATAGTAGCTTAATCATACATGTTATCATCAATACTTTTCCATTTCTAGTTTCATATATATATGTATATATATTTTTTTCCCCCTATTTCTCACCCTCTGCCATTTCCCATGCTCCTCCCACACTATCTCAGGTATCCACAGTTGTTTTCTATTCCTTTTTTCCCCCACATTTTATTGATTCTCAAAATTTCTTAAATAATCTACTTTCAATAGCAAGCTCTGCTGATTTTATATATATATTTTTTTCCCCCTATTTCTCCCCCTCTGCCATTTCCCATGCTCCTCCCACACTATCTCAGGTATCCACAGTTGTTTTCTATTCCTTTTTTCCCCCACATTTTATTGATTCTCAAAATTTCTTAAATAATCTACTTTCAATAGCAAGCTCTGCTGATTTTATATA
>NW_006210084.1:242158-259798 GCF_000334495.1 Tupaia belangeri chinensis | reverse complement strand
TTCTTTTTCAAAGCGTGTAATCCCTCCTTTAGATCTTGCAAGAATATCCTCACCTCCTGAAGTTCGCCAGCTTCTTTCCCCTGCCTCTTCAGCAGTTCATTGTCTCTCTTCTCTTTGATCTCTGTGAGCTTTGTCACCATGAAAATTCTAAATTCTTTATCAGACATTTCCATGAATTTAATCATACTGTCTGAGGATGAAGAGGACTTATTTTTCCTTGGAGGAGAGGTATTTTCTTGTTTTTCCATATTTCATGTGACCCTGTGGTGATCTCTAGTCATCAGATGGATGGTGCATTTCTTCTAATTCTTGAAGTTCAGTCTGAGTGTTCAGAGGTGTGCAGGATGAGGCGATCTGCAATCTCTCTTCCGTTTCATTCTCACGCTTTGTGCATCAGAATCAGTGGGAATAGAGGAATATTCTGACCCTAACTGTATTCAGATGTATAGATTCTGTTCACTTGGACCTGTCTAGACACTTAGTGAGCAGAGGCTGAGAAGCAAATGATTAAAAAAATTTTTTTTTTTTTGGAGAGGTTTTTTGCTATAGGGTGTGTGCGCTCGCCAGACAGAGAGAGACAGAGAGATAGAAAGCGAGAAATCACCCCCCGGGGGGATGGCCACGCCGCAATCCCTTCTGCTCCATTCTCCTCTCGGGATCTTGGGCACGCATGCACATGCGCCCGGTGTGAGTTTTAAGCCACTGGGTCTGGGACGCGAACCGCGGTCGACTACATGGGAGTTCAGCGACATAGCCATTATGCTAACTGCTGGTTCCTAGTAAAGATTAAAAAAAAAAAAAAAAGAAAAGAATCAAAGAAAAGGAAAGAAGAAAACATAAAATAAGAAGAAAAAAGGATAATAAAAAACTATAGATTTTAATATTAAAATGCAAAAATTAAAAGCACTAGTTCACAGCTGAAGTTCAGGATCCATGTGGAGGTAGGCCTGGGTTTGAGCCTTTCCTAAATGGAAGGGGAGAGGCACCTATTAACCCAATAAAGGGGCTTGAAAGCCCAGAGAATACTTTACCTAAACAAACAAACAAACAAAAACACTTAAAAAATAAAAAGACTCAGGGAGACACAGAGAGACAGAGAGAACTGGAGACAAAGAGACAGGTAACACTACCCACTAAAAATAAGTGAGGAAGAAGTCTCAGCAGAAAATCGTCATTTTAAGTCTCTGAAAGCACCAGTTCACAGCTAAAGTTCAGGATCCATGTGGAGGTGGGCCTGGGTTTGTGCCTTTCTAGAAATAGGTGAGAAAGAAGTCTCGGCAGAAAATCTTCATTTTTAAGTCTCTGAAAGCACTGGTTCATAGCTGAAGTTCAGAATCCATGCCAAAGGGTCAATAATTCTTTGGCTTGGAAAGTACCCTTGGTCCCTGATAGATGGAATTCCATCTTAGAGGGGCATGATTATCAGTAGTCAGGTAATGGCTTACCAAGACAGGTAGTAGAGCAGAAACGGAATTCTTACATCAGGAATTGAGAATTTGGAAACAGAGGAGATAGTTCTGGACTCTACTGCTTACTTGCAAGTTTTCCTTAAGTCCAACATGTTATTTATTTCATGTACACAAGTCTCACTTCCTGAATAAAATGTGTGCTCTTCTTTTGAATTTCCAAGGGTATAATTCTGGCATACAGTAATTGCTTATTAAATGCATGTATCATGAGTAAAGGAGATAATGAATGTGGTAATGGAATTTACAAGCCATGAAATTTGGCATCCAAGTTTTAATTTCAGGCCTCTTCTATTTTTTTCAAAGCAAATTATCAATTATCCCTTACATCTGTTTCTTCTTTACAGGGTGTACTGAGCGGCACTTGAAGAAATACATCACTGAAGCCCTGGCATTGGTTGGAAGGTCCGATTCCTCCCACAGTGCTTTGCAGTTACAATATAAAGTATCTTTGATATGGAGGAGTATGTTTTCATGAAGAAGCAGGAAGTGGCAAGTGGAATTCTCCATCTTTACTGATGAGAAAGACATTTCTAAACAGTTATGGTGGTTAATTTCCTAGTGAAATCTCTTTAGTAAACCACCCAACCATCTGCCATTAACTTGTTACATTTCACAAGCAGAGATTTGGTATTTTTATAAATGTGTATTATGGAAAAATTATGCATGGATTAAAACATTTTTTGCACATTAATAAACTCATATTTTAATAATAATGAAAAAGCAATTATGATTCTGGCTATGACCAAAAGATGAGATAGATCAATGATCCACCTAATAATTTCTGACATCCAGACATTTAAATATACTTACATTGTAGTACAACCTAATTGGTTGTACAGTCATTAATAAAAAAGGAAAAAGTCACTTTGAAAGTTTGTACTCTACATTTTGCAGTTTTGAATGATACTTCTGCAAACCTGGCTCTTTTTGAAAAATAGAAGTGTTATACTTCTGGGGGCTAGCTCCATGGCCTGGTGGTTAAAGGAAGTGGATTACATATGACCAACCATGGTTCAAATCCCTGACCCATTGGCCTGAGAAACATTCTGAGCATGTATGCTCATGTGCCCCAAATCCTGACAGGATAGAGGAATGGAGAAGGGATCATGGCATGACCATACCCCATTGGGGGATGCTTACTCCTTCTCCCCTTCTCTGTCTCTCTCTGGTGAATGTATTAATACATACTCTCTGGCAAATTAAAAAAAAGCGCTATACATCTGCTTTCTATCTGAACATTTTGGTCTAGAATAAAATGTAATAGGCAGTGAGATTTCAACAAAAACTTGATAGGCAAGAAACTTACTGAGTTTTAAATGGGCAAACATCTGTGGTTTATGTCTGCTGAGACTATAAGTCTGTCCTAACCCATTTGAGTTGGTATTCTGATGACGGAATTCTAGATTCTTTTTTCATTAGCTATAGCCTTAAGCTTATATGGTTTATTCAAAACACAAAACATAAGCCTTAGAAAAATATAGGCAATATTCCTATTATCAAAATTTTAACAACAGATTATAATTATTTCATGGAATATTCACAGAATTCAACTGGATAGGAGCACAGAACAACTTTATTTTTTCTCTAGTGGCTCAGTGGCATTATTTTTCTTCTGGAAGGAAATCTCAGAGAAGGTCCCATAATGTTTGTCATTACTCTCATGTGATAAAAACCATCCAATAAAATCATAAGAATTCTCTCTCTCTTTTATTATTTATTTATTTATTTTGCTATGGAGAAGATGAGCTTGCTGGAGAGAGACAGAAAGATAGAGAGAAGGAAAGTGAGAAGTAACTCCCCAAGGGCGCTGGCCATGTTGCAATCCCTTCTCCTTCATTCTTCTCTTAGGAGTTTGGGCATGCACGCACACACACCCAGTGTGATTTTTAAGCTGCTGGGTCTGGCACTCAAACTGTGGTCAGCCATGTGGAAGTCCAGCACCTTAACTACCATGCCACCTGCTGGCCCTTTGTTTGTTTGTTTTTACCATAGGGCATACACACTTGCTGGAGAGAGACAGAGAGAGGGAAAGTGAAAAATCACGTCCTCAGAGAGGATGGCCATGCTGGAATCCCTTCTTTTACATTCTCCTCTAGAGATTTTGGGCACACAAGGACATATGCCCAGCATGACCTTCAAGCCATTGGGTCTGGGACTCGAACCTCAGTCAGCTATATGGGAGTCCAGAGCCTTAACCATCATATCACTTGCTGGTTCCAATAATTGTCTTATTTTAGTAATTGACATTTTCATCCCAAATTGCTTTTTATCTTGTCAGATCTGGCTTACTTTAGGTCTAAAAGCCAAGGAATGGGCTGGACTGGGAGGGGGAAGGATATGGCTTAGGAAGCTTCTGGGTTCTACTTGCTTCATTAACTCCACATCCTTCTTCCCATTCAGTTGGCTGACCTTAGTTTTGGATATCCTCTGGTGTAAGGAGTAGAAATCCTATTTATACTCTCTGATCTGGGCTGGGTTTCAGGTGAACATCTCTCTCCCCTCCCTCAGTGTTAGATGAGGAAGGAAAAATACCATAACACTCTCTAAGAAAAATTTCCCTCTGGTTTCATTAATTCCAACTCTTTTATATCATCTTGAAATGTTAAAATGTTCTTACCTCAAAAGGTGGAGTTTCCTTTTTGTGCATTGTTTTTGAACTTTTAAAATGATATAGAGTATGTGCGCATGAGAGAGAGAGAGAGTGAGCGAGCCACCCTCGACAGGGTCTTGTCATGCTGTGATCTCTCCTTCCCTGCCCTCTAGCTCCTCTGGATCCCAGACACCTATGCAGGCCCAGCGCCTTCAGGCTGATTCAGGGATCTGAACCCATGAATCCACAGTGGGCCATGTGGCTTCAAGTATTGCAGTCCACTACAATATAGACTACTCCACCTAGGCTGAGCCCCTTTTTGCACTTTTAATATAGGAATGGGGGGATAAATTATGGTATATTCATACAATGAACCACTTTTTTTTTTTTTGAGAGGTTTTTGCTATAGGGAGCGTGCACTTGCCAGACAGACAGAGAGAGACAGAGAGATAGAAAGCGAGAAATCACCCCCCAGGGGGGATGGCCACGCCACAATCCCTTCTCCTCCATTCTCCTCTTGGGATCTTGGGCACGCACACACACGCGCCCGGCATGAGTTTTAAGCCACTGGGTCTGGGACGCGAACCACGGTCGACTACATGGGAGTCCAGTGACATAGCCATTACGCTAACGGCTGGGCCCCCAATGATCCACTTTTCAGCAAACAAAAACAAACTGAAAGAATGCATGCAAAAACCAACCAATCAAACAAATAAATCCATACAACTGATTCACACAAAATATGAATGAATCTTCAAAGCATTATCTTGAAGAACACAAGTCAGGCAAAAAGTGAACAAATTATATTAGTTCATTTTTATGAAGTTCCAAGTCAGGTAACATTAAACTTGGGTGACAGAAAAATCAAAATAGTAGTTGTCTCAGGCTGTGGGAGAGGACTGTTGGAAGGTGATCGCTGAGATGATGGGAATGCTCTCTATCTGGATTCAGATGGTGGTTACTGGGATGGATATACTTATCAAAACACATCAACTCTTGTATATGTTTACATTGTACGTAAATTATACTATACTTCAACAAATCATTTAAAGAAACTTAGGTTTTACTGGACAGCTTTTGCAGACAATTGACATGAGGAACATTGGAGCCAATTATACAAAGGCACCCTAAGTTCTTCTTCACTCTCAAAGCTAATTTGTGCATTTGGCTCAGCATTTCAGTGCCTCAAGACGGATTAGAAATGGAGTTCTCTGGGACCAGCAGATGGCATAATAGTTACATTGCTGGACTCTCATGTAATCGACTGTGGTTCAAGTCTTGGACCTTGCCTTCTATCTTTCTGTCTCTCTGGTGAGTGCACACACCATAAAGCAAAAATTTCTCTTAAAAAAAAAGAAAGAAATGCTGTTCTGTTCTTGCTTTTTGCTGCATGCTAACATTATTTTATCTTTTTGTCTTTATCCTTATCACCTATATAAGTGCTGAGAATCTGCCATCCCTTTCCTTTCAGGTTGAGATCAGGTTGTTCCTCCAGCATGACTACAGTTGTGCTCCTTAATAAGCCATACCTCTACTTGAGCATTTTAGCCAACAGTGAATACGCTTCAAGTCATCTCCATGAATGTCACAAATATTTTATCAAATACATTGACTTCAAGATGTACTACATTGCCACGAGTCCTCTGATTTACCAAATTATCAACATTTTCTTGTTCTAAAATATGTAAAATTGAGACTTTTTTCAAAAGCATTTCTGTATTTTCAGTGTTATAAATCCTTTTATGTTCCTTATCTTTTAAAAAATCTATTTTAGTTTTATGTTTACAAGTATAGAGAACATTTGAAAGATTACACCCCCTTGCCCTTTATAGACATTTGATAAAATGGAAAGTCCCTCAAAGCTTCCAGCAATATGGAAGACAGAGCTGATAAGGAAAGGCAAACTACATTTAGAAATAGGCAGAGATGCTGGACAAAATGTAGTAATCCTTTTCAACACAGCCGAGCCTGAAAGAAAATCAAGAAAATCCCCTGATACCAGAAATGAAGAGGAAACCAAACACCAGAGCACTGGGGAGAAGCTGAGGCACCGGAGGCTCATGTGAGTGTCAAGTCTTGGGGGCTAGAGACAGAATTTTGATGTCTACACAGAGATACAAGATGAGTGCTTGAGCCACACATTTAAGGAAGCTAAAATTAGCCCCATAAATAAAGCTATAGAGCCTCAAAAGGTTGCCCCAATAATGCAGAGTGGGTAACTCTTCCTTTCCTTGAGGAAGTTATAAAGAATATTGCTGTCCGACCTGGTATGTAGTATGAATAAAATCATTTGTGAGAATAAAACATCATGAAGAATGGTTTCTGACTTTTCCCTATCCAGGCTGTGTAGAGTTGGCTCGTGGGTCTCTGAGATCTGAATGTTGGAGACTTCATCCTGCCCCAGAGGCTGCACCCAGTGGCTCTGTGGCTGTCACCATACAATCAAACAAATACATTGAATTACACCAGAACTGCTGTGGATATTGTTTGTATTGCCATGACAAAAAGAGAAAAGAGGGAAAGTCATGGAGAGGCTCATGAAGATTCAAAGAAGCCAAAAAAGATGATTTGTCTGAAGACTAAGCTCTACCATAAACAGTGTCATGCTGAGAAATACGAATCAAAAAGACTATCAAGATGCATGAAAAGAGAAAGACTGACCAAAACAATGATGATAAGACTCCACAGGGAGTAGTCTCTGCCTATCTGTTCAACAGAGAGAGACAGTCCTGAGCTAAAGTATTTTTTTTTCCAATCTGATTAAACACAAATGAAAAGAGAAAGTGGGAAATGGGAAGTCCCTGCGCCCAGTGTTCATGCCCAGGAAGAAACAGAGGCATTAAAAGTTGTTTGAGCTGGAAAAAGAAAGAAGCCATAGAAGAGGATAATTACAAAAGTCTTCCTTGTTGAAGATGAGTTTACTAGAAAACCACCTAAATATAAGGGACCAGCAGTTAGTGCAATGGCTACGTCGCTGGACTCCCACGTAGTTGACTGCGGTTCGCGTCCTGGACTCGGTGGCTTAAACTCATGCCGGGTGCATGTGCGTGCGTGCCCAAGATCCTGAGAGGAGAATGGAGGAGAAGGGATTGCGGCGTGGCCATTACCCCTGGGGGGTGATTTCTCACTTTCTGTCTCTCTGTCTCTCTCTGTCTGTCTGGCAAGCACACGCGCCCTATAGCAAAAAAAGGGCTCTCCGGAAAAAAAAAAAAAGAAAACCACCTAAATATGAAAGATTCATTTGGCCAAGGGGCTTTGATTTCAAGAAGGCCCATACAACACATCCTTAACTGAAAGCTATATTTACCTGCTGAAACTTGATGTAAAGAAGTGGGAGTGTGAATCCCTTACCCCCACTATGTACAGCTTTCAGCGTTATTACCAAAGGTGTTGTCATTGAGGTGAATATGAGAAAGTTGGGCCTTGTGACATAAGAAGGCAAGGTTATTTGGGGAAAATATGCCCAGGTTAGCAATAGTCTTGAAAATGATGGATACATAAATGCCACTTTGTATCAAATGTCAGGGTTTCATTGTTTTTTCTTTTTTTTTAAATGGCAGAGTAGTATTCCATAGAGTATATATGCCACATCTCTTTCCATGGGTTAAAACATGGAAGTACATGTTTGACAGCATGTACTCCTCACAATTTTTGAAGATGACACATTAGTTGGGAAAACCATTATTATGATGCTTCTGGAATATTACCAGACTGCCTTCCATGTCTACAATCAGCAAAGGAACTATTTATTAAATTGTACAAAAACATTAAAGTAACCCAGTTTTACATAAACAAATTCTTAATTGATATAACCTGCATTGTCCAGACCTGCCAAGCTGAAAGGTTAAAAATAAAAATTTAAATGAGGAGGAAAAATCTGCTCCCAAAAATGGAGCAATATAGGATTCTCTCCTACTTCCCACTCCCCCCCCGCCCCACCCCACCCCAGTAAAAATAAACTCACAACAAAAATTTCACGTAGCTTTGGTTCTAGCAATATGTTGAGCTTGCAAATGAGAAAACCCTCCTGTTATAAAATATCTAGAAATACTGGCAGACTGATATCTAGAAATACTGGCAGACTGTAACTAACTTCACTTTAAATATGTGGTTCACACACACACAAAGTGAGGGGAATCTGCAGGGAAAAATTAGAAGCAGTAGTAAACATGAAGTAAATTAGTATTTGAAGTTACAGCCCCCTGTAGTGAATGGAATGGGGGTTGCCCATCTTTGTATCATCAAGGATTATGTTTTAACACATGGAAATAGATGTGGTATATGTACTCTATGGAATACTATTCAGTCATAAAAACCAATGAGACCCTGACATTTGATACAAAGTGGGTGAATATGGAAGACTTAATGCTAAGTGAAGCAAGTCAGACTATGAAAGACAGACTCTGTATGTCCCCACTCCATATATACCGATTATCTGTGCTCTATGGCAGAAACGGAGTTTGGAAGGTATAGTAGCAGAGAGGAAAACTATGGATAACAGAGATAGTAAGGGGGGGGTATACGGGAGGGAGGGAGGAAAAAAAAAACAAATACATTTGACACAAAAATGAAAACTTATTTGCTGATGATAATGTATATGGCAATGTCTTTGTTGTGACTGATATGCATAGTATTTATTTTGGAAAAACCATACTGTACACTATAAAGATGTACAGTGATTAAATGTAAATAATAAATATATATATTTAAAAGATAATAAATATGCTTATCATCCTAAAAAAAAGTAACATGGAAATAGAAAATATTACCATGGTTTTTGGCTCCAAATGAGGAAGAAAGTTGAAACCAGGTCTTCTGAATAAAACACAGGAATTTTAAGGGTTATATTCTTAATTTACCAAATTGTCTGTTGGCATGAAGCATCTTTCCTTATTCCTATGATATATCCAATATTGCAGTAGCTATATGCCTAAGAACATTACTCAGAATCCTCTGTACATAGTATTCTGGCCTAAATTTGCCAAAATTACAGAATTAGGAAAGAATTGTAGATGGAAGAGAAGCTGAAGTCACCATTTTCACCCTGGTAGTCATGCACAGTTGTGTCAGCTGCTGATGTTCAGTTTCACCGTTGCCTCTTGATATAATACTACCCTCTGAAGTTGTGCAGAAGCTTGGATTCTCTGAGGCAGTTTTTGAAGTGATTGATCAAGATGGTTCACTAATTTCATAGTCCTTGGAGAAACATGAATGTCCTCTTTGAAGCATTGTACCCTCAGTCCCGACCACACAGATTCTTATGCATATAATGCCATTGGATTGGAGCTCACAATCCAAAATTGGGAAATTGACAGGATACTATTGAGTGGTCAGAAAAGTCATGAGCATTTTCCTATGTTTTTCTATGCACAAATGTGTCATGACTTTCCTGAAGACCAAATAATTCACCATAGGTAAGAACCATCAACAATAATGACAGTAGAATTATGCTCCAAAGAATTTTAGATAAAAGAACTATTTGATTAGGATGATAAAAATAAATGTTTGAAATAAATGAACTAAAGAAAGGAATCAAAGGCAACCATCAAAAAAAAAAAAAAAAAATAGGGTCAGCCCCATAGCCTAACAGTTAAGGGAGCTGGATCCCACATGGTTGACTGTGATTCAAATCTCAGCTCTTGTGGCTTAAAAAACATGTCAGGTGCATGTGTGTATATGCACAAAATTCCAACAGAATGGACAAGAGGTTGCATCATGACCACATCCCAATGTGGGGGTGCTTTCTTTCTTCCTCTCTCTCTGTCTCTCTCTGGCAAGTACACATACACTCTAGCAATTAAAAAAAAATAGACAGATTTGAAAAAATAAACAAATGGATTTCTTAATTTTTTTTTTTTTGGAGAGGTTTTTGCTATAGGGCATGTGCACTTGCCAAACAGACAGAGAGACACAGAGAGACAGAAAGTGAGAGATCACCCCCCAGGGGGGATGGCCATGCCGCAATCCCTTCTCCTCCGTTCTCCTCTTGATATCTTGGGCACGCACGCACATGTGCCTGGCGTGAGATTAAGCCACCGGGTCTGGGACTTGAACTGCAGTCGACTACATGGGAGTCCAGCAACATAGCCATTATGCTAACTGCTGCACCCAAACAAATGGATTTTTGAAAGGAATAATATAACTAGGACAAGAAAAGACCCAATTACTAGTTTTACAGCAGGTTAAACAGAGAAAACTAGTCACTGGAAAGTAGCTTCAGAGTGAAATACAGAAAACTGAATATATAAAAACAGGAAGAGAATTTAGAAACATGGAAGACAGAATGAGAAGAACGAAATTGTATCTTATTGGAGTTCTAGGAGAAAATGTGGGAATCAATTCTTTGGGCAATAAAGTGGAGATTTTTCTATAATTCATAAAGGAATTAATCTTCAGATTCCAGAAGCAAAAATACCTCAAGGAGGATTAAGAAAACTGAAAGTGGGGCCAGCAGGTGGCATGTTGGTTAAGGTGCTGGACTCCAACATGGCTGACCACAGTTTGAATTCCAGACCTGGCAGCTTGCTTTCTCACTTTCTCTCTCTCTGATGGGCACATGTGCTCTATGGCAAATTAATAATAACAATAATTAATACAATGAAATAAATAAAAAAAAGAAACTTAAAATACATCTAGACATATCATTTTGAGACTCCAGGACACAGAAAGCAATAGGATAACCTCTGAAGTAACACAACAAAGACAGGTCGTATGTTTAGAATTGAGTGTGCCAGCTTTGTGTTGCAGTAGTCATGTACTGCTCAAGAGAAGGCAGATCCCACATGGTGACTGTGCTTCAAATCTTGGGCCTGGTAAATCTGAAACATGCTAGGCCTATACACAAGTGCTTGGGATCTGATGGGCTGGAGGACTGGAGAAATGGGATCATGGTGTGATCAGACCCTGTGAAGGGCACTTATCTATTTCTCTATCTTCCCCTCTTTTCTTCATGTGTACACTCACATGCTGTATCATCAACAAAATTTATTATTTTTTTTGAAGAAAGTAGGCCGTCCTAATAGCCTAATAGATACGGGAGTTGGATCCCACATGGCCAACTGTGGTTTGAATCCCAGCCCCAGAGGCTTGAAAAACATACTGAGCATATGTGTGTGCATGCCCCAAACCCAGACAGGATGGAGAAGTGGAGGAGAAGGGATTATAGCATTATTAGGCCCCATTGGGGAGGAGGGGTTATGCCTTCCTACCTTTCCATCTCTCTGGCAAGTGTACATGCCCTCTGGCAATTAAAAAAATAAAGAAGGGAACCAGCAAATGGTGTAATGGTTATGTCTCTGGACTCCTGCGTAGTTGACCACAATTTGAGTCCCAGACCCAGCGGCTTAAAACTCATGCCAGGTGCGTGTGTGTGCATGCCCAAAATCCCGAGAGGAGAATGGAGAAGGGATTGCAGCGTGGCCATCCCCCCGGGGGGGTGATGTCTCACTTTCTGTTTCTCTGTCTCTTCAGAGAGCACACACACCCTATAGCAAAAATCTCTCTCAAAAAAATAATTTTTTAAAAGAATTATTTTAGTTAGCTGTATTTATTTATTTATTTTAATTTGACCAGAGACGGACAGAGAGAGAGAGATAGAGATAGAGATAGAGAGAGAGAGAGAAGAGAAGAGAAGAGGAGAGAGAGAGAGAGAAAGAGAGAGAGAGAGAAAGAGAAAGTGAGAAAGCAAGCCGACCTGGTCCAGGACTCGAACCGTGGTCAACCATGTGAAAGTCCAACACCCTTAACTATCATGCTACCTGTCGGCCCCAAAAAAGTATTAATTTAATCTCAGACAAGTCACTTAAATTTTATCCATAGCTAATATAATCTGAGATGTTACTTTTAATTTTTCTTTTGTCAGAAGGCTGAAGAGAGAGAGAGAGAGAGAGAGAGAGAGAGAGCACGCGAGTGAGCACACACCAAAGCAACCACTAGCAGGGCCTATTCATGCCTATTTATCCTTTTCCTTCCAATTCTCTATTCATCAGGATCTTGGACATGTGTGTATTTGACTTTTTTTTTTTTTTTAATCTTTAAAGATCAGATTTATTTGGAGAAAACAAAAACCCATAACTCAAAGGATGGGATTTTACATGTGAAGACATCTCCCAGGTATTAAGTCTATAGATGACAAATCATTTTCACAGAAGATAATTTTGTACAAATTTTACACGTATTCAGGAGTGGGACATACATCCCTGTTTTCATTTTAATGGGCGTGGGAGGAAGGCAGGGGATTGGGGAAAAACATTTTTTGGATACAACTATTTGGAAGGAGAGTAGGCATGAAGAAGGCATACTCTATCTTTTCATTATCTACAACCAATCTAAGTTTTTTGTTTCTTTGTTTATTTATTTATTTGTAATTATTTGTTAAATTTTATTTATTCATTCATTTATTTTTATTTTTAATTTGAGAGAGAGAGAGAGAGAGAGAGAGAGAGAAAGCGAGCAAGCAAGCCACCAGGTCCAGGACTCGAACTGTGGTCAGTCATGTGGGAATGTCCAGTGCCTTAACCACCATGCCACCTGCTGGTCCCCTGTTTCTTTTTTTTTTTTAATTTCAATCTTGGGTGTCTCTCTCTAAAAGCCCTCTTCTTAGTTACTAGCCAACCCATGCCAATTATTTACAGTTAATCTACTTGGTATACCTTTTGTCCACTGGGTGAATGATTCATTATGATCATTGCTGTAGTACACAGAAACCAACACCCTGTGTGACTGGACAGGATCTAATTGAAGACTGCCAGGAGAAGGGTTTACAAACAAGAGACTGAGGTGTCATTCTCTGCAGGTTCCAGTATTGCCCATGATGGGAGAGGATACCAAATACCAAGCTGATCCATAAAAAGATGCACATATAAGCTAGCAAGGTAAGCTACTGTATTGCAAGAGAAAACAGGACCTTTTAAAATAGTTGTCTCCACTGTCATTTATTCTCTAAAGGGAAGCTTTAGAAAACACATATACACATCAGTCTAGACCACATTATAAACCCAAGCATTGGTCTTGGATTCAGTGTAGAGAAGGAAACTTGTAAAAATACAAAACAAAAACCCCAATCAAGGTTGTAGGCAAGGTTCTCATTTCACTGTTCTTATTTATGAAGCCTTATTTACCACCTAAGACCATCAATTCTAGAATATTCTGATGTGTAAAACAGGTCAAAGCAGAACAAGCAGGCGTGGACGGAATCAAAACACATCAAAGACCAGATTTGCTTGAGAAAAGCAGTAATTCCTCATCTAAGGGCTCCCAGTGGCTGAGAGATAAAATGCTTAAGAGATCAAGTATATGATTTAAATAGAAAACGTTTTTTTGGGAGGTAAGAGTGGCACAACAAATCTAAGACAATGAGCAAAGAAGAGTTTTAAAGTTTCAAGATCTGGATAGAGTGTGGATATGTTTGAACTTTCAGAAAGGATAGTGTTTAGAAAGGGCAAAACCAGAACACATAAAAGACTGGGAATTCCCATGAGCCCTAAACACTTCCTGCTCCTGGAAACCACTCATGTGCTTATGGGAGGTCACAGCATTTCCCTGTTACATGGTGCAAAAGAATTCATCACCTCCCAAAAGCTTCTTTTCAAACCACGATTTCTCCATTTATTTTGGTCCCCAAGCAGTCTTATTCTTCAGTGGCCCATATATTCACTTTCAACTACCTAATCCCCTGTGGGGGGAGGTAGAAAATGGAGGAATTCCCCCTAGGCTGGCTCCAATAATTTAGGAGTAAAGAGAAGAGGGGCTGGCAGTCACCTGAAGACTAAAACAACTTGAGTCTAAATCTACCTTTCCAAGGATGGAAAATTTATTCAGATAATGTTTGAGAATTCATATATCCCACAATAGAATAAGAAGAATTAAAAGGTAGGAATCTCACACTTTCATATACCTCATCAATTAGATTCCAGTATTATCACTGTCATTACCATTTCTGCCAAATGGAGGCTGGTAGGCACTGAACACACAGGCAACTGCATGGTGTCATAAAACCCCACAATTTTTCCATTAGAAAGCTGTAGTCTTTTTCTGGCTACACTGGCGATTCTCCAGTTACTTTAATACTTTAAAGGCTGCAGCAGCATACAACAGAATTTCATTTCATTAAAAAAAAAAAAAGTTAAGAAAGGTCTCCAGGAGATGGTGAGTTTTATTTTGTATTATCTAGACAGAAGTTTGATTGGCTCTTGAGTGTTCCAGAGTGAAGAGAGACAAAGAGAAAACAGGACAAAGAGGTCTATTCGGTGTAACTTCTTCGTTTTCATCTTCACCATCAACGGCCAGAGCAGTATACTTGCTTGCAGAACTGAACTTGGAGGCTGGATTTTCTTCAGGTTTCTTTGGCTCTGGTGCAGATCTGGAGTCTTGATCCTTTTTGCCATCTTTCCTACCTGACTCCTTCCGGTGGTCTTTGTTCCCTCCATCTCCTGGACCATGGCTGAAGTTCCCAGTTTGGCCTTTGGGGATACTCATCCCATCTACTTTATTTTTATCTTTCCTGGCTGGTCCTTCCTCAGAGGGTTGAGCTGAAGCTACTTTTCCTCCACCACTGGTAGGGGATTGCTGCTCTGTGTCTGAACTCTGAGATCGGGCAGGAAGGTTAGAATTTCACTTCACCCATTCTCCTTTGGTGGAGGGGCTGGCATTATCTTTAGAGGCTTATCAGGTTTGGGAAGCTTAGAAGTTGGAGAGTGACAGTCTTCTTCCTTACTGAGTGTTTCATTTTCTAGAGAATTCACACTCTCTTTCCTTCATGCATCCAGGTCTGACTTACTTCTGTCTGGTGTGGCTGAGGTCCAGTCTGTGATGACTCATTTCCTGTTCTCAACCTTTCCTGTTCCTGAGTTTCTTCACTTCACCAACTTGGGTGACTCTCCTGAGACTGTAGTTCTAGTTTGAGCTCATCCAACTACTGCTGCAATTTCTCTTGTTCCTTCTGTAGCCTTTCTCCTACTTCTCTTTCTCTAGCAGCTGTGTCAATAGGTTTTGCCTCTCCAAAGATGAAAGCCTATTGATGACTGGGAGGTGCTAGCAGAGGAGTTATCTTCCTTATGAGTACTCCGAGGCTTTAAATTCAGTTTGGGTTTTGGGGAGGACCTCTGTCATCTCGCCTATAATCATCTTGAGAGTACTTATCTCTGGAGCTCCATGACCGATTGTCTCACCTGTCATATCAGTCTTGGTAGCGATCCCCACCACTGCACTATAGGGCCAGCCCTGAGATGTCATGTTTTTATTTACTTTATCATTTTTTGAGTATTTTTGATGAATCATCATAAAGTCATTGTTGGCAAACTGCCCATTCCTCTTGGCACTCACCATTCTTATGGACTTGAGTGTTTTTAAATACAAGTTCTCATGACCCTTTTCCTGAAGACCTTCTCTGTCCACCAGGGAAGCAGCCTGGAAGTTCTGGGAGTTGGTGTAGCCCTCGACTAATGACATGAGAAATATCCTAGCTCTCTCTTCCCTCATTTAGGATCATTGTGATACACATAAATTGTCTCCCACAGCTCTCCAGGGGATTGAAGTTCAATATCCATAGTAGTAACTTGCTCCACAATGTGGCTTCCTTCCTTCCTCTAACTTCCCCACTGGTGTTGCCTGGGATTAGGTCTTACATGAACTATGTGCACTCATGCTTGTGTGCAGATCTGCTTTTGGAAACCCAGCTCAAGACAATTTAGAAGTACAATTTTGGTTCCATAATTTGATATACAACACTACTTTTGGAGAGGAAATATTGTTCATTTTCAGACATCTGAAATCTGAATTACCAAGTGGCTCATCCACATCTGTGTGTGACAGATCTGAGGCAAGCAAAGTATAGTACCTTTGGCCTCCTCTTGACTATTACTCATCAAATCCTGAGTAAGGCACTTCAGAGCCCAGCCTATAGAAATCATACCCCTTTTGATTTGGAGATCAGTTCAAGCAAGCGGCAGTACTGGACACCAGGTTGCCTGTGGCCGCAGGCCCTTATGGCTGGGACATGTTGCTCATCCTCTGCTCTTTCCTCTCTTGCCTTTGGGTTCTCAGAATCTCAGTGTTTTGAATAGCATGCTACACAATTTTTTCTTTTCCCTTGGGTGAAGCTTATTAGGTCAGCTGGAGGCTCACCACTCCTTAGGAACAGGGAGGTCTTTGGGTTACTCAGGACCAGTGACAACAGTGCATGGTACTGCTGAGCAACAGGTAGGCAGACCAGAAGAGAGATCACCAATTTTCTAATCCTGCACACCTTTCAACACTCAGAGATATCTTGAATAAGTTAGGAAGTAACATATAGATTACCAGATGACTAGGAACAATCACAGAGACTCAATAAATATGAGCAACCAACAAAAAAGCAACCAACCTTCTACCCCAAGGGAAATCATCAAGCCCACATCACCCACATCACCCACAGTCAATACACTGGGCGTCATGAACATGTCGGATAAGGAATTCAGAATATTTGCAGTGACCAAACTAAAGGAGATAGAAGAGAAAAGAGACAATGAGCTCCAGGAGATGAGGAAGTCCTTTCATGATTTGAAAGAAGAAACAGACACCTTAAAAAAGAACCAGATGGAACTTCTAGGGTTGAAGAATGTGATACAGGAAATCAAAACCTCTCTTGAAAGTATTAAAAGTAGATTAGATCAGGCAGGAGATCGAATCTTGAATGTAGAAGACAAATTATCTGACCTAGAAAAAAGTATTAAGAAGATTGAGAAAACAACCAAGAAAAAATAAGGAAAATATACCAGGAATACTGGATACCATCAAGCACCCCAATATCTGAATAATTGGTATCCCAGAAGAGGAAGAAAATAATAAGAGTATTGATAATTAATTTCATGAAATCCTGGAAGAAAACTTTCCAAGCCTAGAAAGGCATTCAAATATCTAGACACAAGAAATACATAGGACCCTGAGTAGATTCAACCCAAGAAAATCCTCTCCAAGGTACATCATAGCCAGATTGGCAAAAACAACAGACAAAGACAAGATATTAAAGTTCGCAAGAGGGAAACGTCAAGATACTTACAGAGGTCACCCCATCAGGCTAACATCAGATCTCCTGGTAGAAACAATGCAGGCAAGGACAGAATGGGGAAATACAGTCAAAATATTGAATGAAAAACAATTTCAACCAAAAATACTATATCCAGCAAGATTATCCTTCATATGGGAAGAAAAGATAAAAACATCCTCAGATAAACAAAATCTGGAGGAATTTACCAACTCCAGACCAGCTCTTAAAGGGGTTCTGAAGGGAGTGATATATCAGGAAAAATAAAAATTCAGACAGACAGTTATAAGAGAACAAAAAGCAACCAAGAAAATGGCTCACTTAATGATAGGAACAGGTCTGGAAATATCAATAATAACATTGAATGTCAATGAATTAAATTCTCCAATTAAGAGACAGAGATTGGCCGAATGGAAAAACAAAACAAAACAAAACAAACAAAACAAACAAAACCAAAAAAACCCCAACAAACAGAAATCCTCTATCTGTTGCCTACAAGAAACTCACCTTATGGATAAAGATATACATAGACTAAAAGTGAAGGGCTGGAAAAAGATATC
>NW_006210084.1:240132-240446 GCF_000334495.1 Tupaia belangeri chinensis | reverse complement strand
ATAATGGTTGAGGATATCAACATCCTATTATCTCCTTTAGACAGATCTTCTGGGCAAAAAATAAATAGAGAGGTACAGGACCTAAGTGATACTATAAATTGAATGAACTTGAAGATATCTATAGAATTTTCCATCCTAAGTCCACAAAATATACATTTTTCTCACCTTGGCATGAAATCTTTTCAAAGATTGACCATATATTAGGACACAAATCAAGCCTTTACAGATTCAAAGGCATAGAAACTATATCCAGCATCTTTTCTGACCATGATGGAATTAAACTCAAGATTAATTTCAAGAAACACCCTCGAAAA
>NW_006210084.1:239666-240045 GCF_000334495.1 Tupaia belangeri chinensis | reverse complement strand
AAAAATTAAGGCTTAAATCAAAAAATTTATGGAAACAAATGATAATGAGTACACAAGTTTCCATAATCTATGGAACACGGCAAAAGCAGTCATAAGAGGGACATTCATAGCAATTAGTGCAATAAGAAAAAGACAGAAAGGTGGCAAATAGATAACGTAACATTATGCCTCAAGGAATTGGAAAAACAACCACAAAAAAACTCTAAAAATGTCAGGCAAAAAGAAATAATAAAGGTTCGAGCAGAAATAAATGAAATAGAAAATAAATAAACCATACAGAAAATAAATGAAAGCAATAGCTGTTCTTTGAAAAGATTAATGAGATTGACACACCATAGGCTAGACTGATAAAGAAGAGGAAAGAAAGAAAACCGATAAA
>NW_006210084.1:238710-239395 GCF_000334495.1 Tupaia belangeri chinensis | reverse complement strand
CCCAACAACATATAACAAAGATTATTCATCACGACCAGGTAGGCTTTATCACAGGGATGCAAGGGTGGTTCAACATACGCAAGACCATAAATGTAATACGCCATATTAACAGAAAGAAAGATAAAAATCATATGATCATTTCAATTGATGCAGAGAAAGCATTTGATAAAATACAACATCCTTTCATGATTAAGACCCTCAGTAAGGTTGATATAGAAGGGTCGTTTCTCAACACAATAAAAGAAATCTATGAAAAATCTGCAGCTAACGTTATACTGAATGGGCTGGTACTAGGCAAGAGTGCCCACTTTCTCCACTGCTTTTTAATATAGTGCTGGAAGTCTTAGCTAATGCAATCAGAAAAGCGAACAATATAAAAGGCATTCAAATAGGCAAAGAAGAGTTGAAAATATCTTTATTCGCAGATGACATGATGATATACTTAGAAGACCCAAAGGTCTCCATGAAAAAACTTCTTGGAGTAATAAGTGAATACAGTAAAGTGGCAGGATACAAAATCAACATCCAAAAACATATAGCATTTCTATATATGACCAACAAGTTGAATGAAGTAGAGCTGAATAAAGGAATCCCTTTCACCATAGCCACCAAATGTATAAGATACCTAGGGATAAACCTAACTAAGGAAGTCAAAGACCTTTATAAAGAAAACTATGAAAATCTT
>NW_006210084.1:236605-238010 GCF_000334495.1 Tupaia belangeri chinensis | reverse complement strand
TTTTCTGCACAGCAAAGGACACAGTAACAAATGTGAACCGACAACCCTCAGAATGGGAAAATATTTTTGTTAAATAAGCCTCAGACAAGGGACTGATAACCAGAATACACAGGGAACTCAAGTGCCTTATGCAAAAAAAAAAAAAAGATTATCCCAATTAAAAGATGGGAAAATGAGCTAAACAAAAATCTCTCTGAGGAAGACATACAAATAGCCAAAAAGCATATGAAGAAATACTCAATGTCCCTAATCATGAGGGAGATGTAGATTAAAACCACAATGAGATAACATCTAACCCCTGTCAGAATGGCAAAGATTAAAAATATAAAAAATGATGTGGTGGTGGGGATGTGGTGAAAAGAGAACTCTCCTACACTGTTGGTGGGAATGTAAACTGGTTCAGTCACTGTGGAGAACAATATGGAGGTTCCCCAAAGATCTACAAATAGAACTACCATTTGATCCAGCAATCTCACTTCTTGGTATCTACCCAAAGGACAGGAGAACGCTCATTCGGAAAAGTGCTTGCACATAAATGTTTATTGCAGCTTTATGTATGATCCCTAAGACATGAAATCAACCCAAATGCCCACAAACTGATGAATGGATTGAAAAAGTATGGCACATATACTCTATGAAATACTACTCTGCCATAAAACACAAGACCCTGGCATTTGATGGAAAATGGTCCGATATGGAGGATCTATTGCTGAGTGAAGTAAGCTAGGATATGAAAGAAAGATATTGTATGTATCCACTTAATATATACTGACTATCTGCACTTTATGGTAGAGAGCGAAATACTGAAGGGCATAAAAGCAGTGAAAATAATTAGCGATGATAAGACAGTGTGGAATGGGGTGGGAGAAGAAAAGAGTATGGAGAAGAACAGCAAGAGAACAAATAGAGAGGCCTTACATTAGTGGGATTTAGATAAGGTTTATTACCTCTTGATGATGATGTGTATAGTATTCTCAACTGGACAGGTCTGAGAAGTATTTCCTGTTGGGTAAAGTCTTTTTACAAGCAAAATGATAAATAGTGATTGAATGTTTAAAAAAAATAATTGGAATAATAGTAATCTGGAAAAAAAAAGAAAAACTATTGGATGATGACAATGGGGATTTTAATGTCTTTGTATTGACTGATATGAATGGTGTTCCTTCTGGAAAAAGAAATGTAATACAATATAAAGTTACATGTGATTCAATTTAATATAAACAAGATTATGATAGTAAAAAAATCAAAAAGAAATCACACCCTTTTATGTTTTTAAAATTAATTAAGTTAGTTAATTAATAGTAGTTAATAGTAGCTGTTAGTTATCTCTTTTATCTTTTTTTAAAAATTATTTATTTACATTCATTCACTGTACATCATTACAACATACAAGATGAGGCTTTCC
>NW_006210084.1:230708-235235 GCF_000334495.1 Tupaia belangeri chinensis | reverse complement strand
GTAACTTACCTTTTCTCTCTTGCCAATCTTAGTATCTTGTCTTTGTCTGTGGTTTTGGTCAGTTTGGCTATAACGTGTCTTGGAGAAGACCTTCTTGGAGCGATTCTATTTGGAGTCCTTTGTATTTCTTGGAACTGGATCTTTGAGTGCCTCTCTAAGTTTGGAAAGTTTTCTTGCAGGATTTCATGGAATAAATTATCAAGGCCCTTATGAGTCTCTTTGCCTTCTGGAATGCCAATTATCTGGATGTTTGGACGTTTGATGGTATCTAGTACTTCTCGTATATTAGTCTTATTTTTTTGGACAATTTTCTCAGTCTTCGTGGTGGATTTTTCTAGGCCAGCAATTCTATCTTCTACAACTGAGATTACATTTTCAGTGTGATCTAGTCTGCTTTGAATACTTTCAAGGGAGGTTTTGACTTCCTGTATTATAGCCTTCATCTCTAAAAGTTCCATTTGATTCTTTTTAAAAGTGTGTAATTCCTCTTTTAGATCTTGCAAGAATTTCCTCCCCTCCTGGAACTCGTCAGCTTCTTTCTCCATTCTCTTCTGCAGTTCATTGTCTCTCTTCTCTTCCATCTCTGTTAGCTTTGCCATTATGAATGTTCTAAATTCTTTATCAGACATTTCCATGATTTCCATTGAACTGCTTGTGGATGAAGAAGAGTTATTCTTTTCCATTAGAGGAGAGGTATTTTCTTGCTTTCCCATATTTCTTGTGGTCCTGCAGTGATTTATAGTCATCTGATCGATGGTGTGTTTCTTCCTAATTCTTGAAGTTCTATCCTGAAATGACTAGTTCACAGGAGCCATGAGGAATCTTCTCCTGAAGGCCTGCCTCCCACTTCTCCTGCCTGACCCCCTTTTATCTTTTAAAACAATAAAATTAATTAAGTTAGATATATAGCTAGTCATAGGGCATTTCTACTCACTGGAAAGAGAGAGAATAAGAAATTATATACAGGGGAAATGGCCACATCACAATCCCTTCTCCTTCACTCTTCTCTTGAGATTTTGGGGATGCATGAATACCTGCCCTATATGATTTTCAAGCTGCCGGGTCTAAGACTCAAACTGCACAGTCGTGTGTGATCCAGTGACCCTAACCACCACGGCACCTGCTGGCTTCTATATACCATTTATCTTTTAAAAAACATTTATTTTGAAATAATTATAGATTCTCGGGAAGCTGAAGAATAGAGCAGAGTACCTTTCAGCCAGCTTCTCAAAATGGGAACACCTTACATAATGTATAGTATGATAGCAAAGCCTAGAGATCAACACTGATGGAATCTACAGACATAATTTGGATTTTATTAATTTTTTCATGCACTCATTTATGTGCACATGTATGGACGGGCATGTGTAGTTCTGCATGACTTTATCGCATGTAGATAGGTTCACGTACTTGTCATCAAAATCAAGACACAGAACTTTTACGTTATTTGTGCTATTCCTTTAGGGTCAAATCCACTTTAGCCTCCACCCCTCACCCCTGGCAACCTGTCAATCTGTTTTCCATCTATGTATTGTTTTTGTTTTAACCTTTAGACTTGTGTAAGAATAAAATATCTAATGTCTTACAGAACCAAAGCAAATTAGCAGGTTGATTTTCAATGTCAATGGAATTTAGACTTGATTCTAAATAAATTCACTGATACTTTTGATACAGTGAAGTGTGTTTCTAAGAGTATCCTATATCCTTTATAGAGGTCCAAACAATCCTACATCAAGGGAAATAAAAATTTATTTCAAAATTGTGCTTTAAATATTTATGAAACTGATATGTCTATTTTACTGGATTGGAATACAAGATAATTTCCCATGACTTTTTAATCTGTACTGATGCCTAACCTTGATACCATCTATTTACAAAAATGTCTTTCTTCCATCCATATAGTCCACCTTTAATGATAATTATAAGGATTTAAAGTATTGATTATTTGGTCCAAGGGCTTCAATTCTGACCACTATTACCTTGAGCAAAGAACATTGGAAATAATTTGTTACTGTTGTTTTGTCCCAGGATTCCAGGACTCTCCCCTGCTGGTATTTTTGTCTCATGGTATTGCTGATATGCAGTCTAATGTGATCCTCCTGTGCTAGCATATACTGTGGGACTGGATCTTCTTTGAGTACAGTTGGAAAGAAAGAAGTTTCTACCTGCACCTCCTACCTCTACACAGATTTGTCTAGGTCTGAAGGTATTCCAGCATCAGTCATGCACTGGGTAAAGAATCAGTCTTTCTTAAAGCCTTAAAAAGGACATAGCTATTTGTGTTTGAGAAGTGTTATACTTGGGGCCAGCAGGTGGCATGGTGGTTAAGGCACTAGACACCCACATGGTCGACTGTGGTTCAAGTCCTAGACCTGGCAGCTTGAAAATTGTGCCAGGGGTGTGTGTTCATGAGCCCAAAATACTGAGAAGAGAATGGAGGAGAAGGGATTATGGCATGGCCATCCCCCTGAGAGGGTGATTGATTTATTACGTTCTCTCTCCCTGTATCTCTCTGTCTCTCTTCTCCTGGGTGAGAGCACACACCCCATGAAAAAACCTAAAACAAAAAAGTGTTAAACTCTTGGCTTCTATGTTGCAAAACTTCTTTTCTTCTTTTTTTCTTTCTTTCTTTTTTTTTTTGGAAATGTCTTTTGCTACAGGGTGCATTCACTCACCAGAAAGACAGAGAGAGACAGAGAGACAGAAAGTGAGAAATCATCCCCCAGGGATGATTTCACCCCCCAGGATGATGGCCACGCCACAATCCCTTCTCCTCCATTCTCCTCTCAGGATCTTGGGCACACATGCACATGCACCCAGCGTGAGTTTAAGCTGCTGGGTCCGGGACTTAAACTGCAGTTGACTACATGGGAGTCCAGCGACATAGTCATTATGCTAACTGCTGGTCCCTATGTTGCAAAACTTTTAAAGAAGAACTAGCTCCAATTCTCCTCAAACTATTTCTATAAATCTAAAAGGAAGGAATCTTCCCAAATTAATTCTATGAAACCTCCATCACCCTGATCCCCAAAAAAGACAAGGATATAACAATATACACAAAAAAATAAATAATACATCACATCAACAGAAGGAAAGATAAAAAACATGTGATCATATCAATTGATTCAGAAAGAGCATTTGATAAAATACAACATGCATTTATGATTAAGTAACTCAGAAAAAGCGACATAGAAGGGCCATTTCTCAACACAATAAAAGCCACATATGACAAATCTGTAGCTAACATCATACTGAATGGGAAAAAGCTTTTCACTTTTCCTCTCATTGTCTTTATCTCCAGCAAGTGCATGTACCCTATGGTGAAAGCCTTAAAAAAAAAAAAGAATCTATAGACTAAAAACTTGTACCTTGACCTAAATCTCTCCTTATTTAAATAATAATTCAAAATGGAGCATGTGAAAGTTTAAGATTTTTTAGATAAATATAAGATCCTCAGGACCAGCAGATAGCATTATGGTTACACCACTAGGCTTCCATGTAGTCAATCATGGTTCGAGTCCCAAACCCAACAGCTTAAAACTCACACAAGCCACATATGCGCACATGCCCAAAACCCCAAGAAGAGAATGAAGGAGAAGGGACTGCAGCATGGCTATCTACCTAGGGGGGTGATTTCTTGCTTTCTGTCTCTCTATCTCTCTCTGTCTTTCTGGCAAGAGAATGCATCCTATAGCAAAAATCTCTCTTAAAAAAAAAGAAAAAAGAAATAAAAATATAAAATCCTCAAGACCTAGGGTAAGGTGAAGAGTATTCAGAATAAGCACCAAAAGTATGATTCATCAAAGGAAAATGTGATAGAAAGGCTTCATCAAAATGAAAATATTTCCTCTGCAAAAACCCTATAAAGAAAATAAAATAATAAGTTACAGATTGGGAAAATAAATTTATAATCTATAAATCTGAAAAAGGCCTCCTCTCTGGGGGGGGGACTCTTAAAACTTAACATTTAAAAAATGCAATCAGAAAATGGGCAAAAATCATGAACCTGGCTAGATGTCAGAGTGATGATTTAGGCAGCTGGATTCTACATGCCTGACTACATGGCCTGAGTCCCAGAATCAGCAGCTTGAAAAATATACCAGCCACGTGCATGTGAGTGTCCTAAATCCTGAAAAGAGGGAGAAATAGAAGAGTAAGAATTGTATTATGACTATCCCCCATGGGGTGGGGAGGGTGCTTTCTCTTTCCAGCTCTTATTCTCTCTCTCCCCTCCTCCCCCCAGCGAATATATACGCCTTGGCAAATTAAAAAAAAGAAAAAAATCAACACAAAAAAATCTATGGCATTTTTTATACAACAACAATGAACAAACAGGCATAAGTAAAGAAACCAATCTCATTTACAATAACCACACACACACACACACACACACACACGCACGCAAGATACCTAAAAAATAAACCGAACACGGAAAGACCTCTATAAGGAAAACTATAAAAAATTTCTTTTTTTTTTTTTATACTTTGTTTTTTATTATAAATTTTTTTTCTCATCACAACACACATA
>NW_006210084.1:229913-230595 GCF_000334495.1 Tupaia belangeri chinensis | reverse complement strand
CCCCCCCATTCAATTGTTCTACCAATGAACTCAATTGGTCTAAGTATATCCACTAGCTAGCACAGCTGACATATCCTTACACATGTATCCAAATCTGATCCTAGGCATAAACCCCAGGGAGTAGAATGAACATACTATAAAGTAGACCCCAGTTGTGTCCATACAACTCTCTTCAGTCATCAAATGTGCATTTTTTTTTCCTCCTGCTTATTATTTTTTTTATATTAAATTATATTGCCTAACACTCATTCCCTGAGTATCATCACAACACACCAAGTGTAGTTTCCCATCTAGGATAAACTGCATAGTGTCTTAATCAAGCATGTCGTCACCAATACTGTTCCATTTCTACTTTCATACATATAAATATGTTTTTTATCCTATGTTTGACCCTCAGCCCTTTCCCCCTCTCCCAATTACTCTATCTCTGCTATAGACAGCTATCCTCCAGAGGGGTCATTGAAAATGCGATACCTGCGAGTAGAGGGAGAGGGGCCAGGAGTCCAAAGTTTTTAACAATAGGGAAAATAGATTCCATTCAAGGTTGGATCAAGTGTGGGTCTCGTGCAGTTCCGCAACTGTAGGTGAGTCTCCATGGAATACAGTCTCCGGAAGGCAGTTCTGGCAAGCAGAGTTGACCATCAGTTGATGCGGCACAGCAGCCATCTTGTGGTTAGCAGGA
>NW_006210084.1:220951-227646 GCF_000334495.1 Tupaia belangeri chinensis | reverse complement strand
CTCAAAATAATAAATGAACATAGTAAAGTGGCAGGTAACAAAAATCAACATCCAAAAATCTATAGTATTTCTGTATATGAACAACAAGTTGAATGAAGTAGCACTGAAGAAAGGAATCCCTTTCACTATAGCAACAAAATGTGTAAGATACCTAGGGATAAACCTAACAAAGGAAGTCAAAGGCCTTTACAATAAAAACTATGAAAATCTTTAAAAAGATATTGAAAATATCTTTTTTTTTTTTGAAAATGTGGAAAGACATCCCATGTTCCTGGGTTGGAAAAATTAATATAATCAAAAGTTGATCTTACCCAGATTAATCTACAATTCAATGCAATTCCTGTTAAATTACCAGAGGTAGTCTTCACAGAAGTAGAAAAAAAATCATGAAATTTGTTTGGAATTATAAAGGTTCCCTATCATCAAAGTAATACTGTGCAAGAAGAATAAAGAAGGAACTTCCTTCCTGATCTCAAAATATATTACAAAGCTGTGATAATCAAGACATCATGGTACTGGCACAAAAACAGGCATGTGGACCAATGGAACAGAATAGAGAACCCAGAAGTAAACCCCAAAACATACAGCCAACTGATTTTTCACAAAGGGCACAAGACAATCCAGTGGGGAAAAGAAAATCTCTTCAGCAAATGGTGCTAGAAAAACTGAAATCCACCTGCAGAGAAATAAACCTGGACCCTTATCTCTCATCCTTAACAAAAATCAACTCAAAATAGATAAAATATTTGAATATAAAACCTCAAACTATAAAACTTTTGGTAGAAAACACAGGAGAAGGGGCCAGCAGATGGCATAGTGATTATGTTGCTGGACTCCCACACGGCCAAATTCAGTTCAAGTCCCAGACCCAGTGCCTTCAAACTTATGCTGGGTGCTTATATGTGTGTGTGTGTGCCCAAGATCCTGGGAGGAGAATGGAGAAGGGATTGTGGTGTGGTGGCCATCCTCCCTGGGGAATGACGTCTCACTTTCTGTCTCTCTGGTAAGCACGCATGTCCTATAGGAAAAATCTCTTAAAAAAATCACAACTCAGTCCCCCCCCCCACACACACACCCGCTTCCAAACACAGGGGAAAGTCTTGGAGACATTGGAGTAGGCAAAGACTTCTTAAGTAAGATCCCTAAAGCACAGGCAATAATCCTGAAAATAGACAAATAAGACTACATCAAACTAAAAAACTTCTGCACAGCAAAATAAACAATAATTAGAGTAAAGAGACAACCCTTGGAACCAGAGGATACATTTGCAAACTATACCTCAGATAAGGGGCTGACAACCAGAATATACAGGGAACTCAAGCAGCTTACCGGCAAAAATTAATTGATCCAATTAAAAGAAGGACAAATGAGCTGAACAGACAACTCTCCAAGGAATACATCAGAACGGCCAAAAAGCATGTGAAAAAATGGTCAGCATCTCTTCTCATAAGGGAAATGCAAATCAAAACCACAACAAAACATCACTTAACCCCAGTCAGAATGGATAAGATTAAAAAAATAGAAATTGGGGGCCGGCAGGTGGTATGGTGGATAGAGGTGTTGATTCCCACACGGCCAACCACAGTTCAAGTCTCAGACCTGGTGGCTTCTTTATTGCTTTCCCTTTTTCTCTCTCTCTGTCTCTGTCTGGTCAAATTAAAAAAAAAATAATAAATTGAATTAAATAAATAATTCTTTAAAAAATAGAGAATGATAAATTCTGGCAAGACTATGGTGAAAAGAGAGCCCTCCTACGCTGTTTGTGGGAATGTAAATTAGTACAACCACTGTGGAGAACAATATGGAGGTTCCTCAAAAACCTGCAAATAGAACTGCTGTATGACCCTATAATTCCACTCCTGAGTATCTACTCAAAGGATAAGAAACCACAAAATTGGAAAAACTCTGTTTATTGCAGTGTATTCACAATTGCTGAGACATCTAATCAACCCTAATGTCCTAGAGCAGATGAATGGATTGAAAAAATATGGCACACATACTCTATGCAATACTACTAAGCCATTGAAAAAACAATAAGACCCTGACATTTGATACAAAGTAGACAAATATGGAGGCTTTGATGTTAAGCAAAGCAAGCCAGACAATGAAAGAGAGGCATTGTATGTCCCTGCTTAATATATACCAAATGTCCTCACTGTATGGCAGAAACTGAAAGACTGGAAGGTACAAATGAAGGTGAGGCAACTGTAAAAACTAGAAACAATATTGGAAAGGGTGAATAGTGGGGAGCAGGAGGAGAGGAATTGGGAAGAAAGAACACTTTACAGATGCAGAAATGAAAAAAATACTTGATAATATGTTTGGTAATGCCTTGGAGTAGACTAATGTGCAATATATTCATGATGGGAAAAATCATTATGTATGCTGTAAGGATGTACAGTAACCTAAATGTTAAAAAAATTAAAAAATAGTATTTCTTTTTTATTACTATTGGAAATTTATTTTTTATTTTATTTTTATTTACTTTTTAAATGTCATTTTCTTTTATCCTCCCTTCCTCTGCTGGTGGGAATGTAAATTGATCCAGCCACTGTGAAAAACAATTTAGAGATTCCTCAAAAATCTACAAAAAATGACATTTCATATCAATGGTGTTGTCTTGTGTCTGGGTTACAAAGATGAAAAAGACTTGGGGCGTGGTGGTGCCCTCCCTATGGCAAAGATGAAAAAGACCCAGGTCTTGAGATAGTATGCTCCTATAAAGTAGTTTTTATATGTTAGGTTCTATCTTAGGCCTATAGCTCTTTGGAAGACTTGCCATATTATGTCAACCACTCCCTAAACCTTTCTTAAATTAAGTGACCTGGGACCAGCCAGTGGTGTGGTGGTTAAGGTGGCTAGACTTAATTTTCCTCCAGCCAAAGTGTCCCACATGGCTGACAGCATGCTTCAAGCCTCAGATCTGGTGGCTTGAGAATCACACTGGGCACATGTGTGCCCAAAATCCCTACAGGAGGAAGAAATGGAGAAGGGATTGTGGCATGACCATCTCCCGTTGGGGTATGCTTTCTCTCTCTTTCTCTCCCCAGCAAGTACATGTGCCCTCTGGCAAAATACAAATACAAAATAATAATAGTTAGGTGAACTCATCCCAGTTGTGTGTGCTTAGGTTCATCACTCAACCTCCCTGAGCAAGAAAAATTAACACAAGAAAATTTGGCACCCCTATGCCATTAGTTAAGCATTGCTTTCCCAAAGATTACTCAAAGTTTAGGGCAAATTTTAAACACAGAAATTCTTCAACATAAGGAACTTTGAAAGTTTTTGACTTTTAGTACTGGGTTGTTTGAAAAGTTATGAAGTATTTCTGCACAGAAAAACAGACAAAATATGTCATGACTTTTCTGACAACCCAATACATATTGAACACAGAATTTAAAAATTTTTTATTATTTTAGAAAGAAACAGTGGAAGAATGTGACAATTTTAAATGTCAGAGCTAATATATAATAATATACACTGAGAAGTTAAGGTTGCCAATTATCTTCTTGTCTTACATTTATTTTTGTTCAAGATGAGATTTAAACATCATTGACAAATTTCTAATTAAAAAAGCTCTAACATTGGGGGTAAATTAAGAACTTCTGTGAGCCTCAACCTCTACAAGTGTAAAGTAAGGAGTGTCACACATTTGTCAGGATTAAATAAAGAAATGTCTCTCAAATTTTTTCATTAATGTTTCCCTAATGGCAGAGAGAGTGTAAGGATACCCATGGAAACCTCAAACCTTCTTTAAATCTTTGTTTTGCCATAAAATGTCAAGTGAATTCTTTATACAAATCCAAATTATATTCACTAGAGTTCTATTATAGAAATATCTTCAATGACATTCTATGAAATGAAATTGACATTTTAGGAGGATGTATCAAGTTTATGCTATGGCTTCCAGTAGATTCCAGCATGCTCTCCTGAGAACCAAGACTGTAATTGAAAGTGTTTTACCAGTGTCTGCATATGGGAAGTCCCTAATAATTCTTAAGGAGTTTTTAGATTTAGAGAATTTGGAATATAAACGTAGAAGAGTAGATAGCACTTTTGAGGGTCATTATTTCTGTCTTGCTTTTACAACATTTCAGAAGAATTTCATTTGTCTTTCATATGTAGAAATATGATTGAGGCTGCCTTTTCTTGTCCCATCCAGTTACAGATTATGAAAATCTATACACAGTGAGGTCTTCTCTGTGCAGCTACTTATTTAGTCCAGATCAAGACAGTGTTTATGTTTTTATATTAGAAGAAGCCCTATCCTCACCAGCTGGTAGTGTCTGGAAATACTTCTGCTTCTAAGCCCAGAAGTCCCCCATATGTGGAGCATAGCTCAAATGCCCAAGTACCACAAAAGTATGCAAACTATTACCCCAAACACATTGCCAGTCAGTATCAGGACTGAGCTTTATCTGTGTCCCTGAATGCATTCCAGGTCCTCTACTGGGGCAGAAGAACTTTCCTAATCAACAGACTATTCTACTGGGTATATCATGAGGGCACAAAAATTCATTTATCTTGCAAATGTGCTGGTCCTGTTCTGCTGTCCCTGTGCTGATTAGCCAGATACAGGGGTTCTGTAACGTAGCTTATTTTTCAGTCTCTACTAAACACCTACTTGGAGTTACTCAGTCTTTTCCTAATATGCTTCTACACCTTCATGATTTTACTTGTGAGGCTCCCTTAGCTTGTAAAAGTTCATTCTTCAGGGGTGGCAGGTGGTGTGGTGGTTGTAGTGTTGGATTCCCACATGGCTGACCACAGTTAGAGTCTCAGGCTGGTGGCTTGTTTTCTCGCTTTCTCTTTGTTTTTCTCTGGTCAAATATAAAAATAATAATATTAAATAAATTCTGAGACTTGAATCACAGTCGGCCATGTGGGAGTCCAGAGCCCTCAACCACCATGCCACCTGCTGGCCCCCCAATAAATAATTCTTTTAAAAAGATTTATTTTTTCTTTGTATCTGGAAAAATCCTGCTTTTAGTTTAGGACCAAATTCAAATAGCAAGGGTCTGTTAAGTTTTACTCCTCTAGATATTTTCTGCTTTACTTACCATCTTTTCCCTTTTCTTCTAACCAAGGTGTCCTTAGATCTGATGCACATTTCTGTTTTAGCACTGATCACATCATATTGGTGGCTCTTTGATACTATCTGTCTCTAATGTTGGCCTATGCACTTCACAACAGTGACAGTCATGGCTCAGTTGTTGTGGCATTTTCCAGTGTCTGCAAACTGTGGGTAACCAAATGTCAATTTAGGGAATGAATGACTAGCCCAAGTAAACAAAGGCACAATCCTAATCATTGAAAGGCTTCATCACCTTTGAGTGTGATTTCTTTCCTTGTAAAATGTTTGTGCTAACAGTAAAAGCTGAGAAAATTACTTAAATAAATGTACTTTATCTGCAAGTGAAATATATAGAAGGCATTGATATAAAATCTTAAATCTGGGGACCAGCAGATAGCATAATGGTTATGTTTCTAGACTTCCATGTAGACGACCATAGTTCGAGTTCTGGATTCAGTGACTTAAAACTCACACCTGGGGACAAGTTCAAGTAAGCAGCATTGCCAGGTGCCAGGCTGCTTGTGGCTGCTGGGCCTGATGGCCAGGACCTGTGGCTAATCCCCTCCCCCACTCACCTTTGGATTTTAGGTTTGTGTCTTGGGACTTTAAGAAGAACTTGTGACCTTCCCCACCCCATCCAGAGACTGGTTCAAGTGAGTGGCCTTGCTGGACACCAGGCTGCCTGTAGCTGCAGGGACTAATGGGTGAGACCTGTGGCTCATTCCCTCCCCCACTTACCTTGGGACTCTCAGGACTTCGGTGTTTTGGATAGCGAGTGGTGCCTCACGATCTTTTCTTTGCTTCTGAGGTGAAGTTCAGCAGATCAGTTGCAGGTGCACCTGTTCTTTAGAAATTGGGAAGACTTTGGGTCACCCAGGACCAGTGACAACAGTTCAGGATGCTAGTGAGCAATAGGAAGGCAGAGGAGAAGAAAGATAGCCAATTTTCTACTCCTGCACACCTTTGAACTCTCAGAGATACTTTGAATAATATAGGAAGGAAAGTATAGATCACCAGATGACTAGGAACAATCGCAGAGGCACAAGAAATATGAAGAACCAACAAAATGCCCCTCCCCCAAGGGAAAACATCAATTCCACATCACCCACAGACAACACAATAAAAGTTGTGGACATGTTGGATAAGCAATTCAGAATAATCAAAACAGCATCGTATTGGCACAGAAAACAGACAGGTGGAACAATGGAATAGAATAGAAACCCCAGAAATAAACACCAGAGCTTATGGTCAACTGATTTTTGACAAAGGATATCAGTGAATCCACTGGGGAAAGGAAAACCTCTTCAGCAAATGGTGCTGGAAAAGCTGGTTATGCACCTGCAGAAAAATGAAATTGAATACCCATCTTTCCCCATTATCAAAAATCAACTCAAGGGAACCAGCAGTTAGCGTAATGGCTATATCGCTGGACTCCCACGTAGTCGACCGCGGTTTGCGTGCCGGCCCCGGTGGCTTAGAACTCACGCCGGGCGCGTGTGCGTGCGTGCCCAAGATCCCGAGAGGAGAATGGAGGAGAAGGGATTGCAGCGTGACCATCCCCCCTGGGGGGTGATTTCTCGCTTTCTGTCTCTATGTCTCTCTCTGTCTGTCTGGCGAGCGC
>NW_006210084.1:220304-220931 GCF_000334495.1 Tupaia belangeri chinensis | reverse complement strand
AAAAAAAAAAAAAAATCAACTCAAAATGGATCAAAGATCTGAACCTAAGACCTCAAACTATAAAACTACTGGTGGAAAATACTGGGTATACTCTGGGAGACAAAGTAGGCAAAGACTTCTTAAATAAGACTCTCAAAGCACAGGCAATAATCCCTAAAATAGACAAGTGGGACTATATTAGACTAAGAAGTTTCTGCACAGCAAAGGACACAGTAACAAGTGTGAACCAACAACCCTCAGAATGGGAGAATATTTTTGTTAAATATACCTCAGACAAGGGACTGATAACCAGAATACACAGGGAACTCAAGTGGCTTATTCAAAAACAAAAATGATTACCCCAATTAAAAGATGGGAAAATGAGCTAAACAAAAATCTCTCTAAGGAAGACATATGAACAACCAAAAAGTATACGAGGATGTGCTCAACGTCCCTCATCATAAGGGAGATGCAGATTGAAATCACAATGAGATACCAGCTTACCCCTGTCAGAATGGCAGAGATTAAAAATATAAAAAGTGTTAAGTGTTGGCAGGGATGTGGTGAAAAGGGAACCCTCCTACACTGTTGGTGGGAATGTAAACTAGTTCAACCACTGTGGAGAACAATATGGAGGTTCCTCAAAGA
>NW_006210084.1:203785-220290 GCF_000334495.1 Tupaia belangeri chinensis | reverse complement strand
TTACAGCATTATTCACGATTGCTAAGACATGGAACCAACCCAAATGTCCACAAGCAGATGAATGGATGGAAAAAGTATGGCACATATACGTTATGGAAAACTATTCAGCTATAAAAAAAACACAAGACCCGGGCATTTGATAGAAAATGGTTGAATATGGAGAATCTATTGCTGAGTGAAGCGTGCCAGGATATGAAAGAAAGATTTTGTATGTATCCACTTAATATATATCAACTATCCACACTTATGGTAGAGATCAAAATATTGGAGGGCATAAAAACAGTAAAAATAGTTAAGATGCTGAAGACAGTATGGAATGGGGTGGGAGAAGGGAAGAGTATAGAGAAGAACAGCAAGAGAACAAATAGAGAGGCATGACTTTAGTGGGACACAGAAATGGTTTATTACCTATTGATGATAACATATATAGTATTCTCAACTGGACTAGTCTGGAAGTACTTCATATTGGGTAAATTCTTTTTTTCAAGTAATAATAATAAATAAAATTAAATAATAAAAAAATAAAGAACCTCACACTTGGCACGTGTGCCAGTGCCCAAAATCCCAAGAGGAGAGGAGAATGGAGAAGTGATTGTGGCATGGCCATCCCCCCTGGAGCGTGACTCGGGTGATTTCTCACTTTCTGTCTTTGTCTCTCTCTGTCTCTCTGGTGAGTGCATGCACCCTATAGCAAAAATCTCTCTAAAAAAAACCCCCTTAAATTAGGAGAGTTATTTCTTTGTTAAACACATTAGAAAAGTGACCACACTCACACCCTCGCCCCCTCACAACTTCTGCTCTAAATTGTGCAGAAAGTAGAGTCTAGGTACATGAAAGTCAGTTAACGTGCAGTTTGAGTTTGTGAACTGACATTGTGTTCATGCTGTCACGTAATTGTTTTAAATTTAGCTGAATAATTAGTGGTTAACTATTGTGTGTGAATGAGGCACAAACCTCTTTTCCCAATAGTAAACTCAGTATTTAATAATGATCTCACCGATTATTTAGATGAGTAAAAAGGCAGTCTATGGAACTTCCTTTCTCAAGAAAATGTAAGACACTTCCATTTTAAATTTAGCACTGAGATTGTTGTTTCTTTGTCACAGTAATTATGGGCTTTTCTGCCAGATCCCCATTTTTGCTTCTACTTTACAACATGGTCATGGTTGAATAGCTTTAATCAGGAATCAATTAGTTTCAAATCTATAACTCATTGAGGTTGGGTCTTTGGTGGTTGTGCTTTCTCCATTCAATTGGGAGGGAAATGTTAGAAAAGTTCGAGCAAATGATCTCAATCCCTGATGAATGGTTTGTAGAGAGATATTTCTGTAACCTGCCTAATAAACTGGTTATCATATTAAACTCATTTTTAGCAGCTTATATTCACTTAAGCATTGCTCCAGATGGTAGCTGTCAAAATGTTTCTTATAATTAGTATCAGTAAACTTCTCCTGGGCCTTTAAAATTTATTGCAAATCACATATTGTCTATAATCATAAGATCAGAAATGTTATTAATATCCTGCTCGGTATTCTGCTACATTAGTTTTTATACAACTACATGGATCAACAGATCCAACCAACTATGCTGTACTTTCTGTCTCAAAGGCTGTTAAATGGTAAATGTGACTATATCTGGATATACAAATTGATTTGGTAATTTTCATGGAATTGACTCATCAACTTTCAAACATGAAGACCAACCAAATCATTTATTTAGTTAAGCTCACAAATGTTCTCTTCACATTAACATATCCTATAAAATAATCATTTTGATCATATCATAGTCCATTGAACTGCAAGTTTCAGTTATGAATTAGTCAGGTCTTTTTTGGTTGCATATGACAGAACCTTTGTTTGATCTGGTTTATGAAGAGGAAAGACGGTTGAATGGAGAGGAAATTTTACATGTTCTCATCACAAAAAAAGAGAAGTGTGTGAAGTAATGGATATGTTAATTAGCTTGATTTAATTATTCCACATTATATTTACAAATCATAACATCACTTTGTACTCCATGAATATATACAACTATAATTTGTCAATTTGTAATTAAAAATATAAAACTTTTAACAAGAAAGGGCACTTGGAGTCCTGGTAACCATAACTTGCATATAAACTGAAGGGTCCCAGGGATAACTGAGACTAGGGGCTCACCTTAACACTGTTCAAATTTGGGTTTTTAGTGCTCCTTCGAGAAACAAATAAGGGAATGTGAGAAGCAAGACACAGAAGGTGAAGACACAAACAAGGATGCTTTTCCAAGCCAAGTCTCAACCTCAACCTGATCCTGCAGGGGAATTCTGAAGTATAAATTATAGGTTAGAGTTTGTTCCAACTGCGGCAAGGTAGCTTGGTCTTTGCATGTTTGAACCAGTCAGTTACTGACAACCTCTCCCACCACCTGAGGAGAAGTAATCCCCAGGCACGTCTAGATCCGTATAACAGGGGTAAAGTAGCAAAGAAGCTCTAGTAGCCTAAAATGGCGTCCTAGAAGAGTCACAGGTGTAGACCACCAGAAGCAGAAGCACATAGGAACTAGGCAAGGATTCACAGAAATGGTGAATAGGATGATCACAGGGCTCTGGGTAGGATGCTGAGAGTGTCCATCACAAACACTATATAGCTTATTTTTTGCCAATGCTATCTACCTGTTGACTTTACCTTTTCCTCAACATACCACCTTTCTCCACTAGTCAGGAACATATACCAATTGCTCTTAAGTACCATATCTTACAGCGTTCACCACTGAATTCAGAGCTCTGGACTTTGTGCCAGTTAGAAAAGTTATGAAGAAGAAATTATATTAGTCTGGCTTGGGTCCAATGCCCACTTCTGAACCAACTCTAGTTTTGGCAACAGACTCATATAAAAACATGGTAGCCCTCCAAGAGCTACACTTGAAGTAAAAGAAGGAGCAGTTCCTAAGAAGAGAAGGGCTATGATGCTACCCAAAGAAAGCAAATACGCAGGGGAGACAAGAGAACATTTAACTGGGGGATGGGACTGTCATGGATAGAGAAATGTGTTTAGTTCTGTAGGACTTGTCAGTTCTCTACACAAAGATTCTAAGACTGTGTCTTTGCTATGGATAGGGTCTGTAGGTATCAGTTTTTGGTTACATAAAATTAGAAAATGAAAGAAGAGATTTTAAATAGTTTTTTAGGAAAATCTCAAAAGGACACCCTATTGGGGAACATATAAACATGAATTCAGTGTTCATTAATTTATTCTATGGGACCAGCGGATAGCATAATGGTTAGACTACTGGACTCCCACATAGTCTACTGTAGTTCAAATCCTGGATCCAGTGAGTTAAAACTCACACTGGGCATGTGTGCGTTCATGCCCAAGATCCTGAGAAGAGAATGGAGGAGAAGGGATTGCGGCATGGCCATCCCTCCTGGGGGGGGGTGATTTCTTACTTTCTGTCTCACTGTCTCTGTCTTCCCGGTGGGTGTATGTGCCCCATAGCAAAAAAATCTCTCCTTTCTCTAAAAAAAAAAAAAAAGTTTTGGAGTCTTATGCATGGATTTCCTTGTCAAATACAAAAGGAATTTCAAATGTAGAAAATATAGAGCTGGAGGGGAATTTGACTATTTAGATCATCTAAATTGATCTCCTAGCCTGATGTTTCTGTGTCTGAGGCTAAAGATGCTTAATAACTGCCAAATCTGACTAGAGTCTCACCATTACTATCTGAGTGGCGAGATGCCTACTTTTTATTTCTTCAATTTAAAAAGATGCCATCTTTGCTCATTTAACATCCCTTTCAACCTATATCCTCACTTCTGTTTATCAGGCATTTTTAGTGTAACATGCTCTGGTATTAACATAGCCTCCCATGAATATTTCAATGTGCAGAGGGACAGCACTGTTATCAAGCATCGGCAGCTGCTGTTTATTGGTGATAAATGAGTTTTGTTCCCATTGAAAGCAATTTCCCTGGTTTTTACTTTATTATCTAGGTAGAGATATAATATATCCTTAAAGTGGTATTCATGCATTTATCTGGTTAACGAGGCATTAACAGGAAGGGTTGTGGAGAGAGAGGAAGAGAGAGAGGGAGGGAGGGAGGAAGAGAGAGAGAGAGATAGAGAGAGAGAGAGAGATTCACAAGCACAAGGACAGAGACAGGGGAGAGAGAGAGATACTCACAAGGACAGAGACAGAGAGACAGGGAGAGATAAACTGAGAGGTTAAGAGAGACGTATACAGAGAGACAAAGAGGCAAAGAGAGGGAGAGAACAAAGAGAGAGGCAGAATGTAAAGATACTGTGAATCTTCCACAGTGCATCTCCAGGGTTTTGCTGTACTTTAATTTGTAAGAAAATATTATCTGACTGGGAAAGGTGTCAAATCATTAGTATTTATGATGAACAAGTTTCCAAGCTTGTATTTCATGGTAAGCTGGGTGCTTCCATTGCTGGTCAGTTTGTCTCCTGGTGCTGATAGTGGAGGCTTAATTCAAGAGTAAATTCATACCTACATGTTGGCAGAGATATCGCTTTGTTTGCCTCTGCTGAACTTAGTGGACAGTTCATCAGTCTGGGCATTTGCATGCACTGAGTGTAGGGCAGAGTAGTTTACCTGTCGAAGGACTAAGTTCAGGGAAGATGGAGTAGTTTGAAAGCAGGCTACTAGGAGTTGCTACATGGATCGTGGGGTTCATTTTAGGAAATGCAAATTCAGGTCAATTCAACAAATGTTTCTTGAGCATATACCATATGCCACACCCTATGCTAGGTACTGGGGATCCCAAAGTAAAATCACAGTTCTGCCCTCAGCACTGTAAATAGAGTATTTCAAGTCATCATGGTGCACGACGTGGTGGAAAAGAACTCACGATGTTATAGAAACACAAAAGAGACCTTCTGCACCTCTCTTTGGTGGTGAGTATGCACTGTGAACATTTGTAAGTATGAAATGTAAAAAAGATGGGGAAGGTGGTCAGCATATGGCATGGTGGTTACATTGCTGGACTCCCACATGCCTGTCTGTGGTTTGATTCCCAGACCCAGTGGCTTGAAACTCACTCTAGGTGTGTGCGCGTATATGCCTAAGATCCTTAGAAGAGAGTGGAGGAGAAGGGATTGGCGCGTGGCCATTCTCCCCTGCCCCTCGGGGGTGATTTCTTACTTTCCCTTTAACTATCTCTGTCTCTCTCTCTCTGGGGAGCACATGCACCCTAAGGAAAACACTTCTAGCCTGTGGCCTGAAGGCTAGATCCTGTATAATAGTTATCCTGAGTTGCTACTTTTTTTTTTTTTTTTTTTAAGGTTTTTGCTATAGGGTGCATGCACTCACCAGAGAGGAACAGAGAGAGACAGTGAGATGGCCAGTCTGCAATCCCTTCTTCTCTACTATCCTCCTGGGATTTTGGGCTTGCACACATATGCACTCAGTGTGTTTTTCCTGCCACCAAGTCCGGGACTTGAAGTGCAGTCAGCCATGTGGTAGTCCAGCACCTTAACCACCATGCCACTTGCTGGCTCCATGAGTGCTATTCCTGATACTGATCAACAATGGCTATCCTAAGTTCAAGGTAATACTTATCCTTAATGGTTATCATTAATGTCGGTTTGCAGTGATTATCCTAAAGTTGGTTAACATAATGCTTATCACTAATATACTGATAAGGGTGATCAACATTGATTACCCTTAATGGTGGTGAATATAACGCTCGTCTATTGTTGGACTAGACGCTGGTAAAAAATGATTATCCTTAATAGTGGTGAACAACAATTATCACTAATGCTGGTCTGCATAGTAATCTTTTTTTTTTTAAGAATTATTTAATCATTGTACATCTTTACAGCTCTCAACATAGTTTTTCCCAGTATGCATGAGGTATATATCAATCAAGTCAAATATTTTACCATACACATTATCATCAACAGATAGCTTTCCATTCTTGTGTCTGTTAAATGCTTATTTTTTCCCAGAGTCCCTCTCCCTTCCCATGTAGTATCTGGTATCTATGCATGCACTCCCTGCTATTATACCTTCCACTCTTTCAGTTTCTGTCAGAGTGCAGACATTTGGTATATATTGATGGGGACATACAGTATTTGTCTTTCATAATGCTGGTCCTTAATGGTCAACTTTACTGCTGATCAACAACTACTGTGGCTTTCTTTACTTTCTGGCTACATGGAAGAAAGGTTCTAACTGGACTCTTTGGAGAGGGGTGGTCTCACTTGATTAGTTCTGGAAAAGCATTGTGACTATAAGTGCCATGTGTCACTTTTTAAGTGGAGCATTTATTCTCTGGGGTGTGAGCTTCAAGGACTCCCTTTCCTTCTTGGATAGTGACTGGCAACATCTGCAATGACAGTTGCTCCATCAGCATGTGTGTTACGAGTAGAGCATGGATGGAAAATGAACTTCTTTGTTTTAAGCCACTGAGATCGGAGTGTAACTTTTTTTCCTGCAACAGAGACTAACCTAACTTGACTGCTCTGAGGACAGTGGTTCTCAACCCCAGTTGCACTCGGTGGCAGAAACGGAAAGATTTGAGGACATAATAGTAGGGAGGGCAAGTGCAGATATCAGAGACTATGTGGGAGGGGGTGGATTGTGAAGAGTGGGTTGGAGGAACTCAGCAAAACATTTAACAGAAACAGAATGTAAGGTTCTTTGTTGAAAATGATGTATATAGTAACACCTCCGAATTGATGATTATGCACTGCATGACTGCTTTGAAAAACCATTATTGTACGCCATAAAGATTTATGACAATTAAATGTAAAGAAGAAAATATAAAATAAATAGGAATTTTTATTCTTTTATTGGGTTGTTAAGTCATGATGTATTGTTTTTCTCCATTTATTTATTTATTTATTTTTGTGTGTTTCTCATGTATTTTACTTTTTCCCCCCTTGAGGAATTTTTAAAATTTATTTTATTATTATTCTTTTTAAATTTGCTATAGGGCACATGTTCTCACCAGGCACAGAGAGATAGAGAGACAGAAAGTGAGAAAGCAAGCTGCCAGGTTCAGGACTCAAAATTACTGTCGGCCATGTAGGAGTCCAGAGCCTTACCACCATGCCACCACCTGCTGGCCCCAAGGAATATTTTTTTTTTAAAGAAAAGATATCAGTGTCCATGTTTTAAAGCAACTCAATTGGATTAGAATCCATAGATCTGAGTCTTGAATATCATTATTTTAAAAATAATATTTTACAAACTTAACTACTGGGTGACTAGTAACCTTCATGAGGGTAAGGACTTTGTCTTGGTTACTGCTCTATGCCCACATAGTTCACACCAGATATATACTTGTTAAATGAATAAATGAATAAAAACAATCATGACCCGTTTATTTGTTTCCTACAGTAGGATCTGCATCCTGTTCTCTATGCCATCTACTCAAACCATATCCACTACCTGGGGTTCTTTTCTAAAAGGATGTTTTGCCTTGGTTGCTTTTCCTACCTTCTAGCTCCTAGACTTCAGTGTATGCATCATTCTACCTTTGTTCTGAGACTATGTTTGCTGTAACTCTTGGAACACTGATCATTAAGATGTCCAGACGTCTCCATGACAACCATTGGACATTTTCCTATTCCGATTTCCTGTATCCTGTCTGCTTCTAGCTGCTTCTCCTTTCTGCATTCAGGCCGTGCATTCCCTCTGACTTAGGATTCATGGGCATTTGCATCCTATAGTCTTGCCTTTAATAATTGTTGCTATCAGAATATTTTGTATTTCTCTAGTAGTTAGTAATTTTTAAATAGTTCTTTCTTATTTTCTGTGTGTGTTTGAGTATGTGTATGCATGTGGGTCTTTTCTTTAAGACAGTTTTTTGCTATGTTGACACCCTCCTGCCTCCTGAGTAGCTGGGACCACAGGTAGTGCCACTGTGCTCAGTTTTTAGTGGGCTGGGAATCAAACCTGAACCACCCATGTGACCTCAATCTGCCAAGTAGCAGCTTCTAGCACATGGTATGGTGGCTGGACCTACAGAATTATTTACTTATTTATTTTAGAGGTTTTGGCCTTATGTTTAAAGTATTCATAAAACAATTATCCTCCTATATACATGTGCATTATAGGTTGAAGATTTATAATAGACTTGAAATTCCCTTGCCACTGAATTTTAAAATCATGTCCTTAGAATCTTTAAGGAAGTAACAGTAAAAGTTTATATTGCAGTGCCCCCAAATAAAAACAAAACAAAATAAAAAACAAACCACATAAACAAACAAAAAAACTGTTTTATCCTGTTCTTGTCTTTCTCAACATCTTATTCATCTTGAATGCTACTCCATCTCTGATCATAGATGTGAAAAAGGAAATGATACTCATGTTGTAACAATCCTAAAAGCCTAACTGAGTAGAACCCTTCTTCAGGCTTCCCAAACCACACTGATGTTTTTATTCTCTGAGTTCCTAAAGAACCTTTTGTAGCTTGAACTATTAAGTTCTTGGGAAAGTCATGACGTATTTTCCTATGCAAAAATGCATCGTGACTTTCCTGATGACCCAATAATATTCTTGGCACTTGAGTTGTGTCTGATATTGTGTCTGGCTTGTGTGGATATTACTTGAAAAAGCAACATTTTCCATTACTGTATATCCTCTGTAGTGCTTAGCAGTGAAGGAGGGATGATATTCGATACATTTACTCAGTAAAGATTTCAATGAGTACATTTATTCAAGAACTATAGTAAATATGTGATACTTGACTAATAGATTGAATGAATATGAGAATAAATTATATATATTTATGTATTTGTGCATATATGTCTTTATTACATTCATCAGTAGGACATTTATGGCTTATATCAAAAACATAATTACAGCGAAATGATTCTAAATTTTGAAGCTCATGTTATAGTACTTAATCACTTATAAAATTAATAGTTACCCAGTTCACACATCCATCACATGCTGCAGCATCTCACCAGAACTGCTGCCTATAAATTTTAAGCAATACTCCTAGCAAGACTAATGTCTGAAGTGTCAAACATAATCCAATACTGCCAAGTTGCACAACTCTGCTAAACTCAGGAAAGAGCTGCAGGTGCAGTTCTATTAGCAAATGGTTAGTGTTAATGAATTTTCCATCAGCAATACAAATGCATAAACCTGGCCTCCAGCCAATCATTTCTTTCACTTCAGCAAAAAACATTATGCTTTAAAAAAAATGAGTGAGAGACTGTTTAAGATCATTCATTTTAAGATATTTCTTATGACCTTAATTTTAGCTATTTTTGATAGTGATTGTATTTGGTACATGTTTATTTTTTAAGATGTTGTTTTTCTGAATCGACTGTAACGTTTTGAGAAAGAACAGTAAATTTTTGTTATTTTTGTTGAGTTAGAATAAAGTTTTCTTGGTCACCTATAACAATGCTTTGAATAAGGTTTATGTTCATTAACTGTTTGTTGCCCTGATTATTCATTAAATAAAATTAAATAACAGAATACAGTTAAATGTGCACACAATATTTATTACATAATACTTATTATAAAATTAAATAATTAAATCAAGCTGCCTTTGTTTTGTGTTATGGGCTTCTTTAATAGTCTGGTGAATGTATGGTCTCCTTCTTGGAATCATATTTTTAAATGGGTAAAATAAAATGCAAAGAATTAGGTGGTATCAAGTTCATAGATGGCCTTGAATTCTGTCCATGAGTCCCTAAGTCCATGGACTTTAGACTACAAATCCCTGGGCTGGGGGCATGGAGGCCTAATAAAATATATAAATCACAATGAACAATCAACTGTCGTTACTTGTGCACATATTTCATGGAAAATTCCATGTGTTTTACTTGTGATAAACATCTTACAATGGAATTAGCCTTTCTAAAAGTGTCAGAAATATTGTTGGTAATTTTATGTTGTAAATCCATTTTTTGACATAAGGAAACGCGAGTATGACTGATGAGTGAATGGTTTGTAGAGTTTTTTGTGGGAAAAGAAGTTGCCAGAGTTATCATTCCTCCTTGAAGACACCTTCTGTCTTTCTATGTGTTACATACAAAATGAACAATAAGAATATGTTTACAACTACCGATACATAATTGATATTTTTATTGTATTGGGCTTGTATTTGCCTTGTGTTTAAAGATTCACTGCTAACTCAGTTGGATATATTGTCATGACCCAAACTAAAAAATGATAATAACCAGTTATAACCTATAATTTCTAGTTTAAGTTAGCTATTATTTATAGTAATTATCCATTAAGAGTGGGGGTACACATGGCATATGCACACACACTGGAGACAGTGTTGCATAACAAATTAAGGTTGGGTTTGAAACCAGAAGGGTGTGGCATTGCATCCTGTCTCTCCCACTTAGTACTCTTGTGGCCGTAGGGGTCTCTCTTTCTCCCTTTCTTCCTCTTTCTCTTCATTCAGAAATAGTCATAACACATGAGTCTCGATGTAAAATCTGGTCTGGTCTGACTGACTAATAGGAACTTCAGGTGTGTTGGTCTTATTACTGACAAACCATTAAGAGAAACAAAACACCCAAATGTACTGTGTATACTCAGCCAAAGAAATAGCATATACTGTTCTTTGTTAAGTTTACAGAGACTTCTCCACCTATCCTCAAATGTAGACTGTACAGATTGTCATGAAAGTCAAAGATAAATAAATTCAAATGTGTGTGTGTGTGTGTGTGTGCGCGCGCGCGTGCGTGCACTAGGGGACTTCAAAAAGTTGATGGAAAAATGGGTTTAGAGTATGAGTTTATTTTGGTGCAAAAATTTTTGACATCCACGCATGTTTTCTTCATAATACTCATTTTCTTTGAACTTGTTGAAGACTACTCTGTGTATACGTGTGTGTTTGTGTGAGAATATATATTTTCTTCCTAAGGAACATTTCTCTGAACATCATTTGACCCATCATAATGTATTTGAACAGCTGGATCATTTTAGTGCCTATTTTCAGCATTTTTGTATGAGACCCATATCCCTCATATTTACAAATGTTGGCAGGTATCCGCTTCTTTTAGCAGATCCAAAGTCTTAAAACTTACATTTATAAAACAGATGAATTAACACATTGCCTCAATACTTAAGCATATGCTCCCTCTATATTTTCATGGTTCTGAAATAATTATATACAGTCAATGTGATACTTTATTTTTTCTCCCCAAAAGTGGTTCTCAATCTGATGATAATTTTTTATAATTCATGGTGTCCTAGATAAGTTGAAATACAGGATTATTATTATTATTATGACTTGGCAAAACGATTTATACTGAATTTTAAACGCACATTTAGATTTTCCTGTGAACATTTGAAATAAAACTAAACCAAATAAAATACACGTGTGGATTTGCTTCCAGAGGAACATAGGTATTATCCACAGTGAGGACTCATTTTCCAAGCATGCAGAAGCTGTACCTAGGCCCTCACTTCAGGAGTCATTTACGAATTAGTGATCTAGAATGGTATGTATGCCTGAAGTCAAAAGCAGAGGCGAAGAGGTTGGAATCTGAGTGAATTCCTTATGGAGGTAAGATTTTTCTCTAGGGAATGGGAATTCTGCTTATAAAGCAGGAGAGAATATATATGTGTCTCTGTGTGTGTGTGTGTGTGTATACACTCACACACATATGTATATATATATGTGTGTGTGTGTGTATATATACTATGCTATTCTGTATATTGATTCTGTAGGCTTCTGTCAGGATATACAATAATAAATTATCTCATTAATTTTTCTAACTCTGCAATCTTCACATGGGGTGTAGCAACACCAGTGACTGAGAATAAGTTAGAGTTATCTAAGTTCCTCAGATCAAGATTTGGTGGGAACCAAGAGTGTGGTTCCTTGCTTTTGATGTTAACATACTGAGAACATGACTTTGATCTAGCATTCAGGGGATGTGGTGTTGTATACTGTTTTCCATCACTCATTTAATGCCAGTTGCCATTGTGTCTATTCTAAGGATTAAGCTAAATCAACATCATGTGTTCATTTTATTTTCTTTTATAAAAATAATTATTTAATGCATTCTTCTTCAATCTGACCAGAGAGAGAGAGAGAGACAGACACAGAGAGAGAGACAGAGACAAAGACAGGAAGAGTGAGAAAGTAAGACACCAGGTCCGGTGCTGAAACTGCAGTCAGCCATGTGGGAGTCCAACACCTTAACCACCACGCCACCTGCTGGCCCTAATTATTACTTTTCAATACGTGAATAAGTGTGGATGATATTTTATGAAACTGATTTATTGGGTGCTTGAAAAAGTCATGAGCATTTTTGCATAGAAAAAGAGAGAGAAATACGTCATGACTTTTTCAACAACCCAATATTATTTCCTATCTTGGGTCCCTTTCTAACAAACCAGGCAGAAGAGTTCTCATTTGAAATTGTAAAAAAGGAAAAAGAATTCACTGAACTTAAGAAGCAAATTGGTGATACCCTTAAGTTAGAGATTATGTCGATTTCACCATTACTCTAAATTGCAATTTATTTCTAATGGAATAGTAATTTAGGTAAAGAAGTAATTTAAATTAAATGAGTGAGTGTCAAAAGAATGGGTACCATAAAACATAAACAATTGGACTGCTCCTCATTGGAGACTTATCCACATACATGTGTTCATTACAGGCACGCCTTTTGCCTGAGGAGCTCATGAAGGCAACATTTGCAGACGTGAACTTGGAATTCTGGAAAACTACATTTTGTTTCTCATATTTCTCCTTGAATGACTTTAGAATGATTTTCTCCTATTACATGAATGGCACATTGAAAAAGTTTCATTCCTTGCATCTTTGCTGATGTACATGCTTCCTTTCATGAGACCTATATTTTCCTTCTATTTTTCAATTCTCTGTATTTATTGGTAAACCTATTAAAGATACATTCTGACACAAAGATCTTTTCATTTTTCCTCTGTAATGTCAGTGTCAACACCTAACACTTAATGTCCCTGGGTTGTCAGATTCTTTGGAGAACCATAATTAACTAGATGCATGCATCATTGATATTTACATGCAACAGATGGCTTAGCTGGGAGAGGTAGATAAATTTAGCTTCTGTTGGGCATGTATGAGTAATATACTGGAAAGAAAACTATGTAGAAAAAAATGACTTGAATTCTTCTGTATTTTGAGAGCTGTGTAAATTCCGCTTTGGGGAACTATATCTTTTTATGAAACTGAAGTTCCTTGAAGGTAGAGTTCTGGCATATGTTTCTGTTCATGAAGAACTGACATGAACGAAGGGAAATTCATGGCTTCGTATTTTGGAGTGGGATTCTCAGCTAATCGTGGTCTCTCACGGATCATGAAGATGGCCGATCCTAAAGGACAAAAATGATTTATTTTTCATTGTATTTAGAATGAGTGTTAGGTTCTGAATAAATTATCGCTGATAGATAAATGAGCGAAGGAATGAATATATCAGTAAAAGAATGAATGGCTGCTAAGGATAATGAGAAAGGGTGACTAACGTTAGCTTATGAAATCCTTTCATATATATTTCATTTAAACTTCATGAAAAACCCATGTGGTGGAAATTATTGTCCACATTTTGTAGCCAAGAAAGCCAAGGTTCAGAAAGTTACAGCAACATACCCAGCGTTCCTAGCTGATAAATGGTGAAGGTAGAACTTATCCAGGATTTCAGGCTCCAAATTCCCTATTCTTTTGGTTACACACTGCCATGTTCTAGTATTCCTGTTTGATTTGAACTCTCAGAACATAATAGGAGGATTTCTGATGTGTTGAATATTTATGGACCTGCAAAATTTCCTAAGGGCCCAATCTAGGTTTCCCTTTATTTTTGTCTTATGAGAGAGGCACAGTGATCCCCAGCCTCAGAGAACTACACCTGACCCCTGTGATGGCAGAAGTTTCCAGCATTGATACAAACAGCCACTTTAAACATTCATACTTAAAGAGGCTTAGATCACTTTTCCTATTCAAAAAGAAGCATAGCTATTTTGTAAAGCCCTAGAATTGAATTTAATTCAAACCCTTAAGTGCATGTCCATGTTCATTTTCAGTAGAATTCTTAAACTGCTGCTGGGCCTGAGATTTTTCATGAGTAATTAATGCTCATGAACAGAATTATTTACCCACATACACACCTGATTCTTATTAAAACATTTTTTTTGAGAGGTGTTTGCTATAGCGCGCATGCACTCACCAGAAAGACAGAGACAGAGAGACAGAAAGCGAGAAATCACTGCCCAGGGGAATGGCCATGCCACAATTCCTTCTCCTCTATTCTCCTCTAGGGATCTTGGGCATGCACACACATGCGCCCAATGTGAGTTTAAGCCACTGGGTCCAGGACTCAAACTGTGGTCGACTACATGGGAGTCCAGCGACATAGCCATTATGCCAACTGCTGGTCCCAACTTTAGCACTTCTTATATGAGACACAATACAGAAAAGATAATGATTTCTGTCTGATGAACTTAAGTTCTTTATGATCAAATAATGACAAGTTGTCACTCAAAGTTCACATGATTTACATGAAAATAGAACAGAAGGGCATTAGATAGAAAAGGATTTTGTGTTGGTGTCCTTCCTGTTACTTTTTATTTCCACCAGCTCAGTTCTGACCACTTTGGGAGATCATGTATTGATAGCTGAACTGGTTTGTCCTGAGGACATCTGAATCCGGTTGAACTTTACCTCGTAGGAACAGCTTAGATGTCCTTCTTAAAAATTCTGAAAAACTGTTTCATTATCTTTTTTTTAATAATAAGTTTCAATATTGATTATTTATTTACTTATTTCATTGCCAGAGAGAAAGAGAGAGAGAGAGAGTAAGAGGGGGAGAGGGAGAAAGCACCTTACTACAGAAGGGCATGATCACATCTCAATCTCTTCTCCATTTCGACATCCTGTTATGATTTGGGGCATGCACACACACACGCCTGGTATGATTTTTAAGCTGCTGTTGCTGGGATTGGAACTGCATGGTGGTCATGGGGGATCCAGCTCCCTTAACTATTAGGCCAAGGAGCTGGCTCTTATTATCTTGAAAGTGGAGACAACAGACTTAATTCACAGACCCTTGAGAACAAATTAATGCATTCCACTTCTATGGTTCTAAAAATGTGCCCCCTAGACCAGCAGTATCTGTATCACCAGGCAGCTTGTTAGAAATGCAAATTATTGAGTCATATCACAGATCTACTGAATCAGACACTGTAAGGATGGGGCCCAGACAGGAAGCAAAGCTTCCAGGAAATTATGACTTATGCATGCTGAAGTTTGAGAACCATTAGGCTATATTAGAAGTGCAAAGACCCATGTAAACACCTGCTTTCCAGTTCACTTTCCTGTCTTTTTGCGTAAGCTGAGACTAGGCCTAGTGAATGGCTCCATAAAGTGTTGTCTATTTCATATTTAGGGTAGACATTTTAAAAAATGTGTTTTATTATACTTGGTTTACTAGTTTCAAAGTTTTAAGTGTGTTTGGAAGGAGGGAATATAACATGACCATAGTTTAGTTAATGAAATGACAGGTACTAGAACTGGAAATGAAATTTAGAAGATTGTACAATAGAATGAACAAAATGAAAAGACAGCTGTCACCATTGCATCCTACAATCTAAAGTTTGGTGAAAACTAGTATTTAAGGGACCAGCAGGTGGTGTTGTGGTTAAGGAGCTAGATTCTCACATGGCTGAATGCGGTTCAAGTCCCTGACTTGGTGGCTTGCTTTCTCATTTTCTCTGTCTGTCTGTCTCTCTTTGGTGAGCACATGTGCCCTATAGCAAATTAAAGATAATAATAAATAAAATAAAATAAATAATTAAAAATTCCTATTATTTAATCCTTTTCAGTTTTGCTCTCTACTAAGTTTTGTATAAAAAAAAAAGAATTTGACTTATTTTGCTGACTTATGGATAACCCAACTTATTATTTTCTTGATAAAATTGATTATGAATGATCTAAACATGCCAGAACAAGCTGTCAGGTCACATTTTGAAGTTTCCTTCTATAGATCTGGCCAACAGAACTTTCTGAGGGATGACAGAAATACCCTATTATACATACTAATATGCTAGCCACTTTCCACATGTGGCTACTGAGTAGCTGAAATGTAGCTAGTGTAACTGAGGAAATAAATTTTTAATTTTATTTAATTAAAATGTAAATAGCCACATGTGACAAGTAGCTACTAAACTGGACAGAGCCACTCCTGAGAAATTTAGGAATAGACTTGGATGTTCTTGTGCATGATTCTTTCTGTAGGCAAGGGATAAAGGACTCTGGAAGTCTCCAACTTGAAGGAAGGTAAGAAATCATCTGCTAACCTCCTAACTTCTTTATCCCTTGAGACATAAGAAACTGGAACGTGGAGAAATGAAATGGTTTGCTTCAGGTCATGCAATTTGCTAGTGATAGGGCAGAAATAAAAAAAGTAGGTCTGCTAATACATAGACCAGTTCACAGAACTGATTCTTTTTTCAGAAAGATTTTTGTTATAGGGCACATGCGCTCGCCAGAGAGACAGAAAGGGAGATATCACCCACTCCCCCCCCCCCCCACCCCCACACGCTGCA
>NW_006210084.1:189335-202993 GCF_000334495.1 Tupaia belangeri chinensis | reverse complement strand
CAATATTGTTCTTCAAAGTGGCTGGACCAATTTACATTCCCACCAATAGTGTAGGAGTGTTCCCCTTTCACCACATCCCCTCCAGAACTTATCATTGTTATTATTATTATTTTAATCTTCACCATTCTGACTGGGGTTAGGTGGTATCTCATTGTGATTTTGATCTGTATTTCCCTTACGATGAGGGATATTGAGCATTTTTTCATATGGTTTTTGGCTGTTTGTATGTCTTCCTTAGAGAGTTTTTATTCAGCTCATTTCCCCATCTTTTAATTCGGTTAATCATTTTCTTCCGGGTAAACTGCTGGAGTTTCCTGTGTATTCTGGTTATCAGTCCCTTATCTGAGGCACAGTTAACAAAAATTCACTCCCATTCTGAGGGTTGTCAATTCACACTAATTACAGTGTCCTTTGCTGTGCAGAAACTCCTTAATCTGATGTAATCCCACCTGTCTATTTAGGGGATTATTGCCTGTGCTTTGGGGGTCTTGCTTAGGAAGTCTTTGCCTACCCCAATGTTTCCCAGAGTTTCCCCAGTGTTTTCCACCAGTAGTTTTATAGAAGCCTCTTGGGATTTTGGGCATACATGCACACACACCCAGTGTGAGTTTCAAGCTTCCGAGTCCAGGACTTGAATTGCAGTTAGCCATGTGGGAGTCCAGCGACATAACCACTACATCATCTGCTGGTCTTGATTCTTTAAAAGTATTTAAAACATACAGAGAGTACAAAAATAATTGAACAAATGTCCATACTTTACTAACCAGCATTAACCAATGCCAACACTGTGATTTATTTGCCCAGAATAAAGTCCTTTCATGACGGGACAAGCAGTTGGCGTAATGGCTATGTCGCTGGACTCCCATGTAGTCAACCATGGTTCGGTCCCGGACCTGGTGACTTAAACTCATGCTGGGCGTGTGTGTGTGTGTGTGTGTGTGTGTGTGTGTGTGCTCAAGATCCTGAGAGGAGAACAGAGGAGAAGGGATTGTGGTGTGGTGGTTAAGGTGCTGGACACTCCCACATGGCCAAGTGCAGTTTGGATCCCAGACCTGATACCTTGCTTTCTCATTTTCTTTCTCTGTGTCTCTCTCTGGTCAAATAAAGATAAATGAATGAATAAATGAAGTTAAATTAATAATTCTTAAAAAAGAAAAAAATAATTATTTTTAAAAAAAGCCCTTTCATGACTTGAATTCCACCCTCTCTCTCCTTCAGCATTATGTGTGCATCCTTTTACTTTTAATGTATGCATGCTTCTGTAAATTATTTATAGTATTACATATTTAAAAATTTTAAACAAATGGCATTAAGCTGGATGTGTCTTTGTCCCACTTTATTTTCTCAGCAACATTCCTTTCACTATTATTAGTGCTGACACATATAGTCCTAGTGTTGACATATATAGTTGCAGTTTATGTACTTTAACCACCGAAGAGTATTCTACTATATACCTATAAGACAATTTGCTTATCCATTTTTGGGAAGGCTGAACTTAAAATTCTAAGATTTCTGTTTTTCCCATTCACAATTTCACATAAACTCTTCCATGTCTGGGGAGGTTAATTAAGTGAGTAATTAGCTGGTGGCATTCTAGTGCAAAATTATGGCATCAAAGCTTTGCTAACTTTGGTCAATGAAAGAATGAATGTGCTGTTAAACCAGCTACTGAAATCATGTTAATGACTTTGGATTGATAAAATAATAATAGTATTCATGATAGTTGACATTTATTCAGCTCTTACTGTGATGTAGGCTGTGTTCTAAGTGTTTTATTCATACTATTATCTAATTCTTAAAATAATCTCATGGGGTTTATTTTTACTCTCATCTTTTACATAGGAAGAAGTTAAGCACAAAAGGTAATATTCCTTATCTATTAATTTTCTGTTGCTACTTAACAAATTACTACAAACTTAGTTAAATCCAACACACTTTTTATCACAGTTTCTGTGGGGCAGGAGATTGCCAAACTGGATCCTCTGCTCAGGGTCTCTCAAGGCGCTGGCCAGCTACATTTTCATCTGGAGGCTGTACTAGGGGAAGGTTGCATCCTCCTGCCCCACCAGCTCTCTAGCGTTGTTTGCTTGCTAAATCTGTCATTGTGCAGTTATAGGACTGAAGTTCCTGTTTTCTTACTAGCTGTTGCTTGGAGGACACTTGCAGATCCTTGCCACATGGTCCTTTCACAATATGTCAGCTTATGTCTTCAAAGCTAGCAAGGGAGTCTCTCTCTTCAGTTTGCTAAACTGGAATCTTATACAACTTAATCCAAGGAGTGGCATCCCATCATATCTGCCACATTCTATTGGCTAGAGGCAGATCATAGGCTCGACTCTCACTCAAGGTGAAGGGGTTACACAAGGGTGTAATTTATTGGTACTCATTTTAGGGTGTTTCCCACAGCCAAGGAGACAGCTAAGTGGCTGAGCTGGGATTCAAATTGGTATAGTCTAGCTCTAGCATCTAGGCTCTTTACTATTATGCCATAGTACTTGGAGAATATTGCTATAATACTAGTAGCCATTACGACCTTTGCAATAGTGTTTACAGAGTCTCCACACACACCAATCAGTGATTGCTAAAATATTGTACTAAAACAAATCACTCCCAAATTTGGAGACATATGGTAATAAATGTTTATAATTCACATATCTATTATATGCAGTTGAATCTAGACTGGGCTTTGCTTGATGATTATTCTTTTAAAAAATTTTTCTGGGTGTCGGGGGGCACTGTTGTGGTCTAATGGTTAGGGAAGCCAGATCCTATGTGGCTCACCAAAGTTCAAATTTAGGTCCCGGTACCTTGCAAGATACTCCAAGCACTTGTGTGTGCACGCAACAAATCACCACATGATGGAAAAATGTAGAAGGCATTACAGTATGATCATGCTCCACTGGGGGGTGCTTTCTCCCTCTTCCTCTCTCTCTCTGTCTCTCTCTGGAGAGCACACACATCATCTGGCAATTAAAAAGTTTTTAAAATTTATGATTGTGTGTATGTGTGTGTAGGCATGCACGTGTGAGAGAGAAAGTACATGAGAGAGAGATGGAGAGAGTGATGAGACAGACAGAAGTACCCTCCACAGGTCCTGGTCATGCCACAACTCCCCTCCTCCAGTTCTCTGGCCCACCAGATCTTGGGTACTGGAATACATGCCTGGCATGTTTCAGGCTGACTGGGCCAGGGCTTCAAACTGTGGCCACCTTGTAAGATCCAGCTTCTCTTGAGCAACACATTACCACTTTGCCATAGAGCTGATCCTGGTCTGATCTCAGCTGACTCTCCCATGTATCTATAGATCAGTGACAGGTGACTTTACCAAGCTGGTTGACTTTGCTCTGTTCTAAGTGTCTCTCATCCAATTGCTAGAGCAGTAGGTTAGTCTAGGTGTGCCTTTTGCATGGTGATAGCAAAAGAGAAAGGAAGGAGAAAAACACAAAACCGTTTTTTTGTTTTAAGGTTTTTTTTTTTTTCCATAGGGTGCATATGTTTACCAGAGAGAGACACTGAGAGGGTAAGTGAGAAATCACCCCCCAAGGGGGATGGCCATGCTGCAATACCTTCTCCTCCATTCTCCTGCTAGTGTTTTGGGCATGTATGCACATCCATCTGGTGTGAGTTTCAAGCTGCCAGGTCCAAGACTTGAACTGCAGTCAGCCATGTGGGAGTCCAGTGGCTTAACCACTATGCCATCTGATAGATTCAACACAAATCCTTTTTAAATCTAGCCTTGGAACACATACAACATTACATCTACCTCATTCTTTTGACGAAGATGAACCACATAGCTGAACCTAAATCTAATAGGTAGGTAAAAAGATTCTGCTTCTTTAGCAAGAACTTTAAAGTCACCTGGGCAAATGGCATGTTACAGGGGAAAGTCATTGGAAAAATGAGGCTATTAATGCAATCTACAAGCCTTAATATGAAACGTCTAGAAGATGCTGCATTGTGTGTATTGCCTAGGGTGCACAGATCCAGAAAAGGTCTGAAACCACACATTCATTATTCTCTAGTAGCATTTGGTACACTTATTTTCCACTTCCTTCTAAGCAAACAGCAAATTTGTTATTTGGGTCAGACTATCTTTAGATGTGGAGCAGCTCGTTTCTGTCCTCAGACTGTATTTTGGTGCAAGAGATTTTCCATCGCTTTTTTATATGCTATTTAACTTTTATCCTGGAAATTTCAGTCTGCTAAATTAAATGTAACTGACTTAAATTTCTAGGTCTTCACTGCCAACTGCGAACTTGAGTTATACTGAGTATCCTTGCTTTCTACTTCTAATAGGTAGAAGAGAGAGAAAAATATTTGCTTAATAACTTTCCATCTCCCTGTAGTAGAGCAAACCTTTCCAGCCAGTAAATCTGAAGTGTGAGCAATAAAATTAAGTGCTCAGACTCTCATTTTATGGTCCTGTGGATAATGTCACTGTCAAAGACCTCTGGATACTATTATCTTTTTATTTGGATCCCAGACCTGATACCTTGCTTTCTCATTTTCTTTCTCTGTGTCTCTCTCTGGTCAAATAAAGATAAATGAATGAATAAATGAAGTTAAATTAATAATTCTTAAAAAAGAAAAAAATAATTATTTTTAAAAAAAGCCCTTTCATGACTTCCATTCCACCCTCTCTCTCCTTCAGCATTATGTGTGCATCCTTTTACTTTTAATGTATGCATGCTTCTGTAAATTATTTATAGTATTACATATTTAAAAATTTTAAACAAATGGCATTAAGCTGGATGTGTCTTTGTCCCACTTTATTTTCTCAGCAACATTCCTTTCACTATTATTAGTGCTGACACATATAGTCCTAGTGTTGACATATATAGTTGCAGTTTATGTACTTTAACCACCGAAGAGTATTCTACTATATACCTATATGACAATTTGCTTATCCATTTTTGGGAAGGCTGAACTTAAAATTCTAAGATTTCTGTTTTTCCCATTCACAATTTCACATAAACTCTTCCATGTCTGGGGAGGTTAATTAAGTGAGTAATTAGCTGGTGGCATTCTAGTGCAAAATTATGGCCTCAAAGCTTTGCTAACTTTGGTCAATGAAAGAATGAATGTGCTGTTAAACCAGCTACTGAAATCATGTTAATGACTTTGGATTGATAAAATAATAATAGTATTCATGATAGTTGACATTTATTCAGCTCTTACTGTGATGTAGGCTGTGTTCTAAGTGTTTTATTCATACTATTATCTAATTCTTAAAATAATCTCATGGGGTTTATTTTTACTCTCATCTTTTACATAGGAAGAAGTTAAGCACAAAAGGTAATATTCCTTATCTATTAATTTTCTGTTGCTACTTAACAAATTACTACAAACTTAGTTAAATCCAACACACTTTTTATCACAGTTTCTGTGGGGCAGGAGATTGCCAAACTGGATCCTCTGCTCAGGGTCTCTCAAGGCGCTGGCCAGCTACATTTTCATCTGGAGGCTGTACTAGGGGAAGGTTGCATCCTCCTGCCCCACCAGCTCTCTAGCGTTGTTTGCTTGCTAAATCTGTCATTGTGCAGTTATAGGACTGAAGTTCCTGTTTTCTTACTAGCTGTTGCTTGGAGGACACTTGCAGATCCTTGCCACATGGTCCTTTCACAATATGTCAGCTTATGTCTTCAAAGCTAGCAAGGGAGTCTCTCTCTTCAGTTTGCTAAACTGGAATCTTATACAACTTAATCCAAGGAGTGGCATCCCATCATATCTGCCACATTCTATTGGCTAGAGGCAGATCATAGGCTCGACTCTCACTCAAGGTGAAGGGGTTACACAAGGGTGTAATTTATTGGTACTCATTTTAGGGTGTTTCCCACAGCCAAGGATACAGCTAAGTGGCTGAGCTGGGATTCAAATTGGTATAGTCTAGCTCTAGCATCTAGGCTCTTTACTATTATGCCATAGTACTTGGAGAATATTGCTATAATACTAGTAGCCATTACGACCTTTGCAATAGTGTTTACAGAGTCTCCACACACACCAATCAGTGATTGCTAAAATATTGTACTAAAACAAATCACTCCCAAATTTGGAGACATATGGTAATAAATGTTTATAATTCACATATCTATTATATGCAGTTGAATCTAGACTGGGCTTTGCTTGATGATTATTCTTTTAAAAAATTTTTCTGGGTGTCGGGGGGCACTGTTGTGGTCTAATGGTTAGGGAAGCCAGATCCTATGTGGCTCACCAAAGTTCAAATTTAGGTCCCGGTACCTTGCAAGATACTCCAAGCACTTGTGTGTGCACGCAACAAATCACCACATGATGGAAAAATGTAGAAGGCATTACAGTATGATCATGCTCCACTGGGGGGTGCTTTCTCCCTCTTCCTCTCTCTCTCTGTCTCTCTCTGGAGAGCACACACATCATCTGGCAATTAAAAAGTTTTTAAAATTTATGATTGTGTGTATGTGTGTGTAGGCATGCACGTGTGAGAGAGAAAGTACATGAGAGAGAGATGGAGAGAGTGATGAGACAGACAGAAGTACCCTCCACAGGTCCTGGTCATGCCACAACTCCCCTCCTCCAGTTCTCTGGCCCACCAGATCTTGGGTACTGGAATACATGCCTGGCATGTTTCAGGCTGACTGGGCCAGGGCTTCAAACTGTGGCCACCTTGTAAGATCCAGCTTCTCTTGAGCAACACATTACCACTTTGCCATAGAGCTGATCCTGGTCTGATCTCAGCTGACTCTCCCATGTATCTATAGATCAGTGACAGGTGACTTTACCAAGCTGGTTGACTTTGCTCTGTTCTAAGTGTCTCTCATCCAATTGCTAGAGCAGTAGGTTAGTCTAGGTGTGCCTTTTGCATGGTGATAGCAAAAGAGAAAGGAAGGAGAAAAACACAAAACCGTTTTTTTGTTTTAAGGTTTTTTTTTTTTTCCATAGGGTGCATATGTTTACCAGAGAGAGACACTGAGAGGGTAAGTGAGAAATCACCCCCCAAGGGGGATGGCCATGCTGCAATACCTTCTCCTCCATTCTCCTGCTAGTGTTTTGGGCATGTATGCACATCCATCTGGTGTGAGTTTCAAGCTGCCAGGTCCAAGACTTGAACTGCAGTCAGCCATGTGGGAGTCCAGTGGCTTAACCACTATGCCATCTGATAGATTCAACACAAATCCTTTTTAAATCTAGCCTTGGAACACATACAACATTACATCTACCTCATTCTTTTGACGAAGATGAACCACATAGCTGAACCTAAATCTAATAGGTAGGTAAAAAGATTCTGCTTCTTTAGCAAGAACTTTAAAGTCACCTGGGCAAATGGCATGTTACAGGGGAAAGTCATTGGAAAAATGAGGCTATTAATGCAATCTACAAGCCTTAATATGAAACGTCTAGAAGATGCTGCATTGTGTGTATTGCCTAGGGTGCACAGATCCAGAAAAGGTCTGAAACCACACATTCATTATTCTCTAGTAGCATTTGGTACACTTATTTTCCACTTCCTTCTAAGCAAACAGCAAATTTGTTATTTGGGTCAGACTATCTTTAGATGTGGAGCAGCTCGTTTCTGTCCTCAGAAGACTGTATTTTGGTGCAAGAGATTTTCTATCACTTTTTTATATGCTATTTAACTTTTATCCTGGAAATTTCAGTCTGCTAAATTAAATGTAACTGACTTAAATTTCTAGGTCTTCACTGCCAACTGCGAACTTGAGTTATACTGAGTATCCTTGCTTTCTACTTCTAATAGGTAGAAGAGAGAGAAAAATATTTGCTTAATAACTTTCCATCTCCCTGTAGTAGAGCAAACCTTTACAGCCAGTAAATCTGAAGTGTGAGCAATAAAATTAAGTGCTCAGACTCTCATTTTATGGTCCTGTGGATAATGTCACTGTCAAAGACCTCTGGATACTATTATCTTTTTCCCCTACATTATTACTTTATTTTTTTGAGAGAGATTTTTGCTATAGGGTGTGTGCATTCACCAGAGAGACAGAGAGAATTAGACAGAAAGTGAGAAATCAACTCCCAGGGGGATGACCATGCCACAATTCCTTCTCCTCCATTCTCTTGGGATCTTGGTCACACACGCACATGTGCCTGGCGTATTTTAAGTTACTGGATCTGGGATTTGAACTGCAGTCGACTATGTGGGAGTTCAGCCATGTAACCATTATGCCAAGTGCTGGTCCCAGTACCTGAATTTTTAAAAAGAGCTATATGAAAGGTCTTACCACAGAAAAAAGTTTATTGCCACCAAAATCTCTTAGCTATTTAGCCTTTTGCAGTGTGAGGTGATGCCAAGGGTCATTCCTTGTGAACATGGTGTACAAGGACTACTTGTACAAGAAAAGACTCTGGTTACTGGAAAAAGAACTAAACCAAGATATCTGTATTTTACACCCAGCTATCCAAGTAACTTGCTATGTGATGCTTGGCAAGTCACTCCCTTTTCCAAACCTTAGTTTCTTCAATTGTGAAAACAGCAGGTTAGAAACGAGGATCTCAAGTTCCCTTCTAGAATTGGAAGAAAAAGTTAAATTATCTTCTTCATTTTCTTGTGGCTCCCAAAATGACTTTTTCCTTCACCTACATATCAATATTCTCTTGGAGTAATTCTGCCTTGTCTCCTCTGGGAAGACTCCTTTCCTTTTAACACATATGTATTATTATTGTGTTGTAAATTTGGCTAATAGTATAGACCAGGGGCCAGCAAATTACAGCCCATAGGTCAAATCTAGTAACCACGTGTTTTGGTAAATCAAATTTTATTGGAACACAGTCACACCCATTATAAAGTAATTGATAATTTAATTGATAATTTTGAAAACTAATGATTATTTATTGAGCATGACTGTGTTCAACACTACCATTATAGCACATGGCAGCCTTTACACTACTATGGAAGAGTTGAATAGCTGCAACAAACACTGTACGGTTTAGAAAACCCAAAATATTTACTATGTGACCCTTTAAACAAAAAGACTGCGTATCTCTGGTACAGACCAAAGTCTCAGCACAAGGGAAAAGAAGACTATAATGCAAGACCTTCTTCAGAATGTCAGTTCATTTATCAACACTCAATGGATGTAGTTGTAGTTTCCTTTCAGTAGAACAACCATTTAATTATGTCCACCTCTTCTCCAAAGATATCGCCAATCACCAGGGAAGTTTTAATTAATTAATTAATTAATTAATTTTTGTCACTGGTCTTCTCCTGACCTCATCCAGCACTCCTTCCCTACAGAACACAAGGTTATGATGCAGTTCTCCTTGAATATTAATTCATCATTATTGACTTACAGTGATTACACTTTCATTTACTTAAACCTGGGGATTAAACAAAAGGCAAATAGAAATATAGTAAATGACGTTACCAATCAGAGACACCTGCATATCTCTGAAAGTGCTATGATTTAGAAATTTCCTATCTTTGCCTCACATTGTCCAGAAAGGCAGCTTGGATGACACATTACTGCTTTGTGAGAGCGATAATGGGCCGGAGGCCCAGTTTTAGATGTGCATCTCATTTCACTCACTTCCGGTGGTTGATCGGTTCCCAGATATACACCAGAGCAGTGTGGCAATGGGGCAGATGTCTCCATCTGTGTCTCAGCTGACTGGGACAGGTGTCGGCCTTCACTTCCACATCCCTCCCACACCAGTGGGCGTGTAGCCCTTTTCCCTTGTTGCTATACCCCTCTGACTGTGAGTCTGGACTGTCAGCACATGCAGTGGACTGCTTTGGAAAGCTCTCGTGCAGCCAATATTAGGACCGCAAATTCTTGGGCTATAAACTTCAAATGGGAGTTTTAAAAAAGGATGCTTTTGTTGTTTATTATTATTATTTATTTTTTTTAAGAGGATTCAGGGCCATACATCCATAAAAGGTGCTGAATAAATTTTAATTATTATGACTGTCAAACATTGAACAAGATTTTCTCAGGGGTAACTATGCATTTAGGTAATCTTAGAAGTTTCATTAACTCAGGTTTCTAAGATGTATGTCTATTTTATTTCAGAAGACCCTGCTGGGGTGGAAGAGAGGCAGATACTAACAGCTTCCAAGAGTTCGGGATATTGGGGCAATGCTTTACCCTGCAGCTAGGTTCATGAATTCACTAATGCTCAGATACTTCCAGAGAGTATAGATCTTAATGAACTCTAGAAAGACAAAGCTATATTTCTGGAAAGCAGGAAATTATTTCACCTGTCTTCCTAGCTTGACTGTAAACAACGAGAGTGCAAAGATCACACCAGCTCTTCCCATAAACTTTCCTTCAATGCATAGCATGATCTCTGAAACACAGTAGTTCCTCAATAAATGCACTATAAATATCCCTCACTTACTGACTTTACATTTTACCTGAAAACCTGGCTGCAAAATAGACTTGAAATGAAAAAAAGTTTCCATTAAAAGTAATGTGAAAAATATGCTGTATCCCATCACAACTTGAGACCTTAATTAATGTTTTGCAAATAGAAAAATACTTCAACTGACAATTAAAAATAAGCTTTTATAAGTAATAAGCAACAATTTAAAAGTAAACTAATGCTGTTTGGCATGAAATATAATAAAACTTACACTTGACCAAGGAAGAAGAGAAATATTGAGAGTGAGCATGTGTGCGGGGGAGTGCAATAGAGAAGGGGTATGAGAGAGTCATTCTTTAGAAGGTTTTTTTTTCTTTGTGCTCAATTTTCTCCACTAATTTTTCAGCCTTTTGGGACATAATGGCTATTTGGTACTGAAGCTGGCATTAAAAATACTATAGTACCCAAAATACTATAGTACCAAAGAATACTACAGTACCAAAGATCAGAATAAAGGTGAAGTTGTAAGAGGAGTTTGAAGCATGTGGCAATAGCTTGTGCAGCCAACATGTCAAAGGGAAGATCTGCAGTTTCTCTTACTGGATATTATAGATCCAAAGGAATGCATGTGAGTCACCTCAATAAGTCAAACAATTTCAGTATGTTCCATATGATTTTTTGCTATTGTTTCATGGACATTACGGAATGAGTCTTTTTCTGAAATGGTAATGCCACTATATTATTTCATTAGTGTATTTACTTGGGGGCCCAAAACCCATTCTGCCAAAGCAAAAAAAAAAAAAAAAATCCACCAACAAAGTGGAATAAGGGGCTGGATGGTGGTGAAACTGAACTATGGTGCTCTCAAGGCAGACTCATGCAGGAAGGTTGCCCATTTGTATCTGGAGACCTCTCTGAGAACGTTGGGCAATGGTGTGCTCATGACCCAAGGCTGGCTGAAGCTGGAGGTGAACTGCAAGGTCAGGACCCTGTTGAAGGTGTTGTCTCTCTCATTCATGGAATAAACAAATGAACATAACAAAGAAAAAGTGGAATGATTTACAAGAACTCTTATGAAGGCAACTATTAACTGATAGTCACTATATGAAGTAAGTCTGTATTTGATGACTGATTGGTTTAATTCTGATTTGGAGCAAACTAGAGGCTCTGAATTGGTCTGAACTTGGATGGTGCTGACCTTGCTGATGAAAATGCATAACTCCATCAAAAACTAACTTCACTTTTGCTGGAACAAAGCCTGAAATCAGTTGATCTGTTGCATCAAGAGGGAAATGAGGGCACGGTAGGAGAAGGTTTGGCTCCAAAGCCCCCCACAGCCTAGTCTTTCCCCCCTCAGGTCCCATCTGTCTACCCAGATGCCTTTCTCCTTACTTCCTTCCACTCCTGTGAGTCATAAAATTTTTAGTTCTGAAAGCCTAAAGAACAGTTTGAAAAGGCAACTTGAATTTCAAACCTTAGTTCAGGGATATTAAAAAAAAATCTTAATGTTGGTATAAAATGTACCTAACTCGTTGAAGAATTTAAAGGTAGATGGACAATCTTGTAGGACTTTTTGACTATCTCTATTTTTTGCCTTATACCACATTTGCTACTTTAAGTATCTTTTCTCCCAGAGTAAATGCAATCCCTGTGGGAGAAACCTTGTTCTTTTTCATTGCATTACCTCCTATGTTGCGTGTATGCAAGAAACTCAAGAAAGTGTCTCTTGAAACTATGAACACATAGATGCCACAAAGAGATTGACATCAGGCTAATTTTAAAGATCTCTCACATATTCACATGTAAAATCATGCATTTATATGCATGTTGATCTCCCAAAGAATCCAAGTTTGTGGCTAGTGTCCTGAGTTATCTAGTTGAGATGTGTGCTAAATTTGTCTAATATATCATAACATTAAGACACATTCCATAACTCTGCTCACCCGTGTTATATCTAATACAATAATTTTGCAGTCTCTGAATTAGTTTCTGTATATATGGGGAGCTTCAAAAAGTTCATGGAAAAGCAGAATTAAAGAACAAGTTTATTTTGGTGCAAGAATTTTTGAAATATATGCGTAGTCTTTTCATAAAATATGCTTTCTATGAATTTTTTTTAAAGAGAAATTTTTGCTACAGGGAGTGTGTGCTCACCAGAGAGACAGAAAGAGTCAGAGAGACAAAAAGTGAGAAATCACCCCTAGGGGGGATAACCACTTTACAATCCCTTCTCCATTCTCCTCTTGGGGTTTTGGACACACATGCATACATACTCAGTGTGAGTTTTTTAAGCCTCCAGGTCTGGGACTTGAACCACGATCAACGACATGGGATTCCAGTGACATAACCTTTATATCATCTGCTGGTCCCTTCCATGAACTTTTAGAAGATCCCTTATGCGTACTTTGAAACCCTCCCTGGAGCCTCTTGTAGATATGTTTGTTTTCCCGTACCTTGACTTGGAGTGGTTGCAATTTGTCCTAGGAATCTAGCACATCTGTCATCTCGGATTATTCTTTAACATTGTAAGTAATAAATTGGCCTTCAGTTGTCAATCTTTTTGTGGCATTGCAATTGACTCAATTACATCATTTGTTTAAACTCTTACCCACTTTTTAGTCTTTTTTTTTTTTTTTCTACAAGGTGCATGCACTTGCCAGAAAGAGACAGAAAGTGAGAAATCACCCCCCCTCCCCCAGGGGGGATGGCCACACCACAATCCCTTCTCCTCCTTTCTCCTCTTGGGATCTTGGGCATACACACACACATGCCCGGTGTGAGGTCCGGGACTCGAACCATGGTCAGCTACATGGGAGTCCAGTGACGTAACCATTATGCTAACTGCTGGTCCCCCTATTTTTTCCCCCACTTTTCAGTCTTAATCCTATAATACTAGGCATTCAATATGGTAATATATACAATTTTAGAATTCTGAAATTAGCAATATGCTCACCCAAGATGTGCATTTTTTTAACATTTTAAAATTTCATTTTCTTTTTTTTTGTGAATTGATCTTTATTTTATTACCTTACCTACAAATCATGCATGAATGCCCTGAAATAAGTTTTCATTGAATAAACCCATTTTTACTCAGCAAAATTCAAAAGGGGAAACGTCAGGCCTTTCTGGTGTAGGAAAAGCCTTTCAATAGTCCCTAAGCAATTTTCACAAAATAATAAAATGGATGCTAGTCTTACAGAAGTTTTGGCTTAATTTTACCAAGCACCAAGATGTGCCACAATAGTTAAGGCAAGGCAGAGACAAGTTACCAAAAAAGTTACTAATACAACAATATATTGCAGTCTGAAAACAGCCACTGTTTATTTACTGACCAGATTACAAAAACAATCATGGTGGATACC
>NW_006210084.1:150774-189064 GCF_000334495.1 Tupaia belangeri chinensis | reverse complement strand
GCTTCCTCCTTGCCTTTCAAAGCATCTTTTGAGCAAACTTCTTTCTCAGGCGCTTGATCTTCAACTCTGCAAAATTCCTTCGCTTTTTCTTAAGGGTTTCTGGCATAGCAGGAACCTTTTTCTTGGTGGCTTCCATGGCAGCAAGAGCCTTTTTCTTGGTTTCTGCTGCAGCAGGAACCGTTTTCTTCTCTTGAATGTCCTCCGTGGTTCCAGCCGGAAAAAAAAAAAAAAAAGCTCCTTTTATTTTTATACATTCAATCACATTATTTACCTTACAAAGTGAATATTTCAACCGGTGAACATTTCTCCCTAGTACAGTTGATAAAAACTATAAAATATCTTCAATAGATAATGCCACATTTCTTTGTCCCATTAATACTATACCTCCCTATTTTTCTTCTAAATGTCCTTCCTCAGACCCTACTCTTTCACACACTGTATCTGGTATTTACATCCATATACTGTGTTACTATATTCTTTAGTCAATCAGTTTCAGTCATATAGTGTGGACATTCAGTATATATTAAGTGGGGACATACAATGTCTCTCCTTCATAGCCTGGCTTGCTTCACTCAGCAGTATATCTTCCATATTCTTCCACTTTCTGTCAAAAGCCAGGGTAGTTGTTTTTTTTGTTTGGTTTTGTTTTTTAATTGGAGAGGTTTTTGCTTTAGGGCGTGTGCGCTCGCCAGACAGACAGAGAGAGACAGAAAGCGAGAAATCACCCCCCAGGGTGGATGGCCACGCCGCAATCCCTTCTCCTTGATTCTCCTCTCAGGATCTTGGGCATGCACGAACACGTGCCCGGCGTGAGTTTAAGCCACTGTGTCTGGGACTTGAACTGCGGTCGACTACGTGGGAGTCCAGCAACATAGCCATTATGCTAACTGCTGGTCCCAGGTTTTTTGTTTTTAATGGCTGAATAGTATTCCATAGAGTATATGTGCCATGGTTTTTCTATTCATTCCTCTGCTCATGGGCATTTGGGTTGGTTGCATGACTTAGCAATTAAGATGTGCATTCTTAAATGTTCCTTGAATATTTGGAAGTTGTAGAACACATTCAGACATTCAGCGTGGTGGTAAAGGGCACTGGACTCCCATATGACCGACCACAGTTCAAATCCCAGACCTGGTGGCTTGCTTTCTCACTTTCTCTCTCTCTCTCTCTTTTTTAAATTAAAATAAATAAATAAAATAAATAAAGAATTGCAGAGAACATTTTTTAAAAAGGAACACATTCGAATTTAAGGTTTTTAAAAAGTTTCTTTCTTTGTTCCACAAATAGAGAGAGAGGGAGAGAGAGAGAAAACAACCCTCTATAGGCCCCTATGCCATTATCCATCCTCAGCCTGTGCCAGCCCCAGGTCACAGACATGTACCTGTTTTGTGTGTTCAGGAAGTGCTATGCTACATCTAGCCTTTGTTTTGTTTTAATAAGAAAAAGGTATTTTTTTGTTACACAAATAGTAATGGATTATATGAACAGATAAACCTTGGAGAATCTGAATTTATAACAGAAAAATCAAGAAAGATATACCGATATCTAAATAAAAATGAGACATTCTTTGGTATTTGAAAGGAAGATAGAACTCTAGATGTTGTTTTTCTCATCAAATGAGAGTTAATAAGAACTGATGACTGAGACAGGTGGTAAAATTAACTAGGCCAAGCATCCAATCATATAAGCTGACACAAATCACTTGAATGTACTTTTTAGGCCCAAAACATGGGTTCTGAAACCCATCAAAATAAATTTTACAGATGGTTTGACAAAATGTCATCATGTATGATACAAATCATTTTTTATGCTCTTCCCATACATATTTTTTGGTTTTGTTTTTGAAAAATTTCATCCCAGAGATTTCTTTTAGCTTATAACTCTACTAACAAGAATTATAAAAGTAAATCTATCTAATGTATTCTATGACAGTTTTTGAAAAGCATATATGTATACAACACACACACACACACACACACACACACACACACACTTTCCCTCTTGTTAGAAAGCATTCATGTCCATGAAGTTGTACCGTAAAGTATTTTAATATTGTAGTGTTTTCATGACAGGTTTTAGGGAGGCTCTCTCCTAGGGTAGGGAGGGAAATAAGACATTATTGGTTATACCTTAGCAATGCTAGTTTGATTTAGGTCATTATCCTCCCCTGTAGGGTATGATAACATCCCTGACTGATTCCATATGCTACCAGGGAGAAGGGTAGATGCCAACTTTAGAAAGATCAAATATCTCACCAAATCTCAAATGTGTCCAGGCTACATTAGACACAGCCTGGTCAATCATCCTATTCAGATAGAGTTGGGCAGGCTAATTCCCAGGATAAGATATGAAGATGGATTCCCTTGGGACTATGAGAGTAGGGTTTTTAACATCAATCTTCCTGGGAGAAGTATATCCATTACTATTTTTGCAGGGGGTCAAGAGACATTTAGTGACTTCCTAAAGGTTGCTCTATCAGCAAGGAACAGAACCGAGACTCCAGCCTCATGCTTCAGCCCACTGTATCTTGCTGTTTTCTGGCATTACACATGCCTGACAGCAATGGTATACTGGTAGATGTTTAATAATGAACTCTCCGGTGGAAAGTGTAAAGGCTCTGATTTGTAGTGAATTCTCCTATGAGTGCCAACTTCAAGCCATCATTGTAGGCACATAATATATATAATATAATATATATAATATATGCATTATATATATATATATAATGAATTAATTAGTTAATTTTTTGAGTGGTTTTTACAATAGGGTGCCTGCGCTTGCCAGAAAGAGAGAGAGAGACAGAGACAGAAAGCAAGAAATCACCCCCCGGGGGGATGGCCATGCTGCAATCCCTTCTCCTCCATTCTCCTCTAGGAATCTTGGGCATGCACACACACGCCTGGTGTTTAAGCCACTGGGTCTGGGACTCGAACCGTGGTCGACTACATGGGAGTCCAGCGACATAGCCATTACTCCAACTGCTGGTCCCAGTTATTTTTATTTTTTAATTTGACCAGAGAGAGTCAGAAAGGGAAACTGAGAAAACAAGCCACCAAGTCCAGGACTTGAACTGTGGTCGGCCATGTGAAAGTCCAGCCCCCCCCATCTACCATGCCACTTGCCCGCCCCCATATCATTATATATTATTTCTGCCATACAGCTATAATAGACACACATAGCTTCATTGATAATGGAAAAATAATTATGAAGTGATATGTTCGAATATTACCTTTAAGTTTGATCATAAGTTCAGTATAGGTTAATATGATTTAATTTTTGATAGTAGCTATGTTTAACCACTGGCTTACAAATTTTCTGAAAATTTAACAGTTGGCTCTTGTGAACCCGTATAAGCCAGCTCCAGTGCACTATTGCCTGATAATTACACGAACACCAGGGATGATGAGTATTATTAGCATTTTAAAGAATTCATGTTAAGTTTACAACTTACTCACCATTTCTTACTTATATAGTTCTATGCCTACAATAAGAAAACTTAGGCTTCTTTTTGAAATTCTGTGAAGGGAAAAATTTGGAAAACTGAGCCAAGTTTTAAAGCCAGAGCTGGAGATAGGAACTAGGCAGGAACTGGGAGCTGCCCCAAAATGGGGAAGGAGGTTTAGAGCCTGAAGCAACAAGCAAGAAGGATTTGTGCTCCTGGATAGATTCCCAGAAGATTTTTCTCATTGCCAGTCACCAATGTGTTTTTCCTAGACAACCCTAGATATCTATGCCATTTTTATTTTAGTACTATAAATTGCTACAGGGCCATTAAAACTTCACTTCCTCTTTTCCCACTTCCCTAGATGACTTGGAATATTTAATTTTCATGATGTCAGATCATTTGTGCTTCATTTTTTGGATGATGCCCAAATCCTCTCTAGTGCACAACTCTTGCCTGATAGAAGTCTTGAATTTCCAACTGCCTGTAAGAAAATCTTCACTAGTATGGTCCTACACCTCAATACGGCCACAATCCACTCCTCAAGCAAGCTGAGGCCATCTGATCTCCTGGTTCTGTTGGTAGCTCCACTGCTCAACTTGTCACCCACACTAAAAACTTCTGAGTCATATTGGACCTTTCACCTTCAATTTAAAGGCCAAGTCTAGTCCATTCTATCATTGAAAGACCTTCTATGGCAACTGCCCTGCACTAACTCTACTAATAAGGCCTTTCATACCTTACTCTGCAATTATCTTGCCCCTGGCCTCTCTGCTTCTGATTGCTCCAGTCTGCTTAATTTTGTCTGATTCACCTTCTCTAATGTCTACCTAAAACCTGTTATCACCTCCCAAATCTAACTTAGATGCCTTCCGCTGGCTTTGTACTTTTACATGCCAGCTGTCCTCTCCATGACTCCAATATTTAGTCTATACTAGTCAGTCATCATTTCCTGAGGATGCCCTTTCCTTTCCCAGCTCCCAAATTTTTCCCTTGTACTATATCCCTGCCTAGAATTACCTTCTAGCTCATGCTATCACTTTCTGACCTCAGCTTTTCATTCATGTTCCATACTGCCTCTTTGCAGATTTCCATTTGTTCTTCTTTTATGGCATCCAGCATTTCCTACCTTTTATGAGAGACTTTTAGCTAAGTGTTTCATCCTTCCTACTAGAAAAGGAAGACTATGACTTACATTTATGTTGTATTTTTGGAGTGCTCAGATATGTTTAATGACCTATTCAGATGAGTCGTCAATCACAATTTGGAAAGTTTCTTCCTGACTATGTTAGGGCTGCAAGGAAAAAAGTGCTGTGTTATGTTGATTGTCATGGTGGGAAAAAACAATAATAATAACAATGCAACAACATTAGTTATCATTTATAAGCATCTGCTCTATCATCAGTTATTCTCTCTCTCTCTCCACACACACACACACACACACACACGCATGTATGTATGTATATCTATCCTGATTCTTACTTCTCAGCAAGAGATGCATCATATGTAAGTAACCTGCACTACAGAGAAGCTAAGTGACATTTGCTAGGATTTTAATTCAGGACTTGCTATAAACAAAGCTTGCGTTTTCCTAGTATATGGTATATGAGGAGGAGGATACTACCAGCACAAACATACCTGAGAATGAGAAGAAGACCCCACCTTTCTGTGCCCTCTGCCAACTCTGTCAATTCTTCTGTACAACATAAAGTTTGCCCAAATTTTACACCCACCTATCACTTGATTTCAAGAATGACAGACTCTTGGCCTCCTATGGTGCAAGTCCTAAAACACTTTGAGTGTGCTGAAAGTTGATTCTTGCAGCGTGACCCTTTTCACAGCCTCTTCATGTGCATGTAGTACTGGCATCAGCTCATGGAAACTTTATACTCAGAAATATGATAAAAGATGAATATTAAATGTCAAGAGGAATGTAAATATCAAATGTAATAAAATTGAGTCAACCTGCCTATGAAAAATTGTCTTGGAGTGAAGAGCATGGATAAATATATATAGGTAAAATCCCAACATTTGCTGCAAAGAGTGTCTCTCTGAGGATGTTTTTTGCTAGATATTGTACAGATGAAAATCAGCTTCTGGGCTAGGATAGTGGGTTGAGGCACAAATGACAGCACTTCCGAAAGTCGGCTACTGAGCAGCATGTTTAAACTTTTGCTCAGGGGGCTTTAAGATCATGTAGAAGTTGGGAGCTTGGAACTTTCTATTTGCTTACGTGCCTTCTACTTTACAAATGGAATGATATAGGAGAGAAGAGGCTTTGGGATTAGGCAGGATTTAATTCCTGGCTTCACTCCTTGCTAGCTGGGTATTCCGGGGCAAGCCTCCCAGTCTCTCTGAATCTGAGTTTCCTCATCAATAAAATAAAGTTAACAATACTTACCTAATGGCACTTTTTGCAGAAATAATAAATACGTAACCATTGCCTATGGCTGTGTGACTTAGTGTCTTAAAAAAAAATCACCATTTATATTATTACAAAGTCTGTTAGTTGAGTAGTGCTACTGATCTGGACCAGGCTTGGCTGATGTTGGCTGGGCTCACTCATGCATCTGCCATCAGTTACCAGGTCAGTTGGGAAAGGCTTGTATAGGATGGCCTTACTCACATGTCTGGGGGCTGGCCAGCTGTTGGTTGCGATGAAAGAGCTGACACAGCCACATGCTTCTTGTCATCCAGGATGCTAGCTCAATCTTGTTTACATGGAGGCTGAATAGAGTTCCAGGAGAGCTAGCCAGAGCAAGTCAGAATGTCAGTCCACATCCAAGGGTGGGGGACATAGACTCCTCTGACTGATGAGAGGAGCTGCAAAGTTACATCGCAAAGGTGTATGCATACAGAACAGATGGAAAATGGTGGCCATTTTGTAATCTATCATGTGACCACTTTGAGATATTGTTTGTCAGTATGTTCTGAAACTAAGCACATGAATTTTTCTTTACCCAATAATAGCATTCCTAGACATATACGTAAAAGATGCATTCACATGTGTTCAAAATATATGTACTGGAATAGTACTACCATTCATAATAGCCTCAAACTACAAAGTACCCAAATGCACATTAGCTTGCCCATTTAGATATGTTGTGGTATTTGTGCACTGTGGAGTACTCAGTGCGAGGGTAATGTTCAAGTACTGTGCAATGAGAATGAACAAACTACAACTACATGCGAGAGATGAATGAAATTTACAAGTATTATGTTGAAAGAAACAAAACAGGCATAGAAGCATACATTTTTTCTAATTTCATTTACATAAACTTCTATAACTAGAAAAACCTATTTGATTAGCATTCATGATAGTAGTTATCCTTAGGATAAAAAGGATTGGAAATGGGAACAAGATGGAGTGGAAACTTCAAGGGCACTCGTCATGGTTTTTTTTTTTTTTTTTTTTGAGACAACTCTTGTGAGTTGAGCAATTTTCTGTATGCATGTTTTATATCAACAAAAACATTTATAAAACATAGCATATTTGAAAGTACCTATTCATAGCAGGTTCTCAAATATTTATCTTTCCCCTTCACATTCCCAAAGGAGACTAAGTGTATGGTAACAATTTCCATTGTTATATTTAGCATGAAACAATGAATCATTTATGTGAATGTAAATGGGATACCTAAAGATTATAAAAACGCAAGTAAATCAACTTAAACACTGAGCTTTTAAAATACCTATCCTGCCTGAGATAAGATGTTGGCATTCAAAGAACTTAATCTGGTATAATGGCTAGGTTGTATAGCATCTAGAAAGTGTCTCAGCTGTCTTCAGTCTTTGTTTTCTACCTGTCCAGGTCAGTGAACTCAGAGTTATATCCAATGTTCAGGTCAACAGCTTTATCTTTGTTTCTTTTTTCTTCACTCAAAAAACCCATATTCGGGGGGGGCAGGTGTCATTTTGGGTGGGGTGCTGGACTCCCACATGACTGACCGTGGTCTGGGTCCTGGAGCTGGTGGCTTACTTTCTCTCTCTATCTCTGTCTCTCTCTGGTCAAATTAAATAACAATAAATAAAATAAAATAATTCTTAAAAAATACTGGAATGTAAGAAAGTAAGCATAACTTTATCTCAATGATAACTGCACTCTTTAATTTATAGCAGAGGATAAAATCATTCCAAACTATGGAGACACAATAGCAAACTAGACATTTTACATGTACCCTCATTATAAAGAAACTTTACATCACTCACAGTGATAAAATACTTGCAACATACCCACAGTTAATAAGGATAACCCTTGTATCACAACACTAACGTCACAACTGCTAAATCAGAATATGGCACTAATGTAGTGTGCTAATCTGGATAGGGCTGAGATTTGCTGGGGTAAAATTTATCCAGTAAATTCAGAGACAGAAAACAATGAAGGTCTGTTCCTTGCTCTTGCTATGTGTTGATTGAGACCTGGTTTGTTCCACCTTATCTTCAACCTGGGAACCATCTTTGATCTGGAACATTTCATCGTATAGAAATAGAAAACATGGCAAAGCACATTGTCTCTCTTAGAGCTTCTACCTGAAAGTGACACATGTCTTTGCTGCTCATGTTTCATTAGCCACGTGGCCACTTAACTTTAGGCGGGTATGGAGTTATATTCTACCATGTGCCTGGAAGGAGAGGGAGTTAGACTATTGGTAAACAGCCTTAATGACTACCATATCTGATCAATTTGTAGATCTTAAAATTGTTTTCATTCATTCTTGGTCACAGGTTTTACCTAGATCCCTGCTCTACCTACCCCAAAATGTGTCTTGATATTCACAAGACCTGAACATAAATTAACATGTATCTATCTTTGTATTATTCATAAGATGTTAGAACTGGAAAAGACCTCCCATAACATCTAGTTCAAGTCCCTCATATTAAAGTTCAAGAAGTTGTAACTCTTAGGTAATCTGCTTTACATGAAAGAGCTATTTTTTGGTAAAATCCAAACTAAAATAAATGCTTTTAATTCAAGCGTCAGCTTTGTATGTAAAGGAAAGAAGCTGCATATTGCAAAAGTATTTCAAGTATCTATAATTTTGGCCAATATTAAGTCTGTGTTCATTCAGTAAATATTTATTCAGCACTTACAGGCATGAACTGGATACTGTAAAAAATATAAGATGAAATAGCTACTGAATTCAAATATGCAGAGTCTGGTAGAATCAGCCAAGTGATGGAATACATATATAAGATTTACAAAGGGAATAGCAAAGATCATTTCTGCTCTGTAGAAGATGAACTATTAATGATAGCTGGTCAGGAAGTGATATGCAATCAAATTTAGAAATACTAGCTAATGTTAGTTAATTCCCCTTTGTGCACCAAACACTCTTTTGCTGATTTCCTGGTTCTACTTTTCGGACCAATTTAGAAAGTATTGAAATTTTCATTATATTGATCTCTGCCCACTCACTTAGGTATTTGTTCATACTATTGTATGACATTGTCTAAACTTATCCGAAAAAGACTTGTGCATCTGTTGCTGAATTTGTTCCTGGCCATTTCCCAGTTATCTGGTCATTACTAAACAAAATATTTATCTACACTCCCTAACTGGATATTACTAATATGTAGGAAATATATTGATTTTGCTATGGTGACCTTGTATCTAGAAATCTTGCTGAATTCTCTTACTAGTTCTAACAATGGCTTATTAATTATTCTGAATTTTTAAAGATCACATTACCTTCAAATTAGAATCAGTTATGTCTTCCTTTTTAATCCAGAAAGCTCATTTTCCTCCCTTTTCTAGTATTATTTCATTAGGTAAGATCCCCATTAAATGCTTCATAAAATGAGGAGACTAGGTTAACTAAATTTTTTCTTGATTTTAATGGGCTATTCTTAAGATTTCACCATGAAAAATGATATAAGATAAGTTTTAAAAAATATTATTTTGGATGTTAATGAAGGATCTCTTTTCTCAAATTTTCTAAGAATTTTGTCTTGACTGGGCGTTGAATTTTATCAAGTGTCTTCTTTTTGTTTCTACTGAGTCAAATGGCTTTTCTCATGTTTATGTGCTAGATTACATCAATGTATTTTTTCTGACCTTCTATCAGACTTATATTTCTGCATGTTAACAAACCCCATTAAATTCAATGTATTAATTTAAAAAGCCTCTGTTGGATTTCATTATTTTATTTAGAATTAAGAAAAAAAAAGCCAAGTGCATATTTATTTGTAATTATTTTTTGTTGTACTGACTTTGGTTTTGATATTAAGTTTCTATAAACTTCGATTTTTTTTTTTTTTGGAGAGGTTTTGCCATAGGGTGCGTATGCTCGCCAGAAAGACAGAGAGAGACAGAGAGATAGAAAACGAGAAATCATCCCCCAGGGTGGATGGCCACGCCGCAATCCCTTCTCCTCCATTCTCCTCTCGGGATCTTGGGCACGCATGCACACGCGCCCTGCGTGAGTTTAAGCCACCGGGTCCGGGACTCAAACCACGGTCTGCTACGTGGGAGTTCAACGACACAGCCATTATGCTAACTGCTGGTCCCCCAAGTTTCTATTAACTTTGTAAAATGAGTTTGATAGTTTCCTTCTTACTAGCATCTAAAGTTTTCTCTGTGTGTGTGTGTGTGTGTGTGTATGTATATATGTGTGTGTATATATATGTGTATATATATATATATATGTATATACACACATACATATATATGAATGACTGATCTTTTCCTTGAAAATTTTGTAAATTTGGCTTATAACAATAAGTAAGAGGGACATTTGGAATGCTTATTTGATTTCTTCGATGGTTACGGTTTATTTAGGTTTTCTATTTCTTTAATCAAATTTATTTAAAGCATTAGTCTAAGTAGGTTAGCTGCTGTGCCAAATAGTCCTCAAATCCCAGTGGCATACCACAATAAAAGTTTAATTTTCATGCATATTATAGTCCAGTATGGGTTGGCAATGCCATTGGGGTGAAGGCTGTCTCTAATTCCACCTGGCCACTAAGAGACTGAGACTCCTTTTAAATTGCAGCTTCATCGTGTTCCAGGCCTTTGAAGTTCTTTTATTCAGTTCACAGATGGTAAAAGAGTGTGAGAATCATGTTTGGAAGATATCTATGGGCCAGTCCATTAGCTAGGTTCAATCACTGGCCATGTTTAACTTAAGGGAGTCTGGGAAATGGGATCTAGCTGTATGACTAGGAAGAATAGAAGAACACAGACATTAATGAACACTTGTGCTGTGCCACAGTAATTTGTATGGTTTTAGAAAATTTCCACCGTATCTATATTTATTGGCATGAATTCATTCATTGAATTCTCTATGGTTTTTTTTAAGTATTGTCTCTTTGGTTATGTGATTATATTAGTGTTCATTGGCATATTCTTTATTGATTTATCTGTCTTGCTAGAGGCTTATTTTGTTAAATGAACACTTGTGCTGTGCCACAGTAATTTGTATGGTTTTAGAAAATTTCCACCGTATCTATATTTATTGGCATGAATTCATTCATTGAATTCTCTATGGTTTTTTTTAAGTATTGTCTCTTTGGTTATGTGATTATATTAGTGTTCATTGGCATATTCTTTATTGATTTATCTGTCTTGCTAGAGGCTTATTTTTTTAACTTCCTTAATAAAGTAATTTCTGTGCTTTTTTAAAATTTTACTTGGGTTTACTCTATCATTCATTTTCTACTTTCTTGGACTCTCCTGCTGATTTTGAATCTTAAATATTTCAAAAAGCTCTAAATTATTTTCATAAATTCCATCACACTCTTTTTCCCATTTGTATCACCAGCAATACTAAAGAAAACTCCCAAATTTCTACAAGGATTTATCCTTGCCTGATGTAAAGCAGATACTGTAGGATAATCTGGGGTAACGATAATAGTAAGAGGACTATGGTTCCAGACAAAGTTACTGTACCCTAATCCCAGGAATGTATTAGCATAGACTACTAAAACAGTGAAAGCAAACTAGAAATTAAAACTAACCCGAAGCATACGATCTTAATTACATCACACAATTCTTTACTATACTCAACAGGAACATTACCCCAGGCATTCATTTCCAAGCTATTATTTCTTCTTGCTCTGTATTAACATAAAACAATTGCACACCTGCATCTCAATTATACTTTAGTTCTTTTGTCTCCAACTATGCAATATAATATGTCTACAGTCACAGAAATTTAGAGGAAAGGTTTAAATTGTTTTGCCAAAAGCACAAGATACAGAAATAACACATTCAAGAACTCCGGTTGTATAGGAACATGCAACAGATGTGCTGAATCATTACCTAAAGAAGGTAGAGCAGTTGAAGGTTGTAGCATAAACGTAGAATTAACCATGGAATTAATAATCTTGTATTCCAGAAAGTGGAATACAAGAATGTGTGTGTTGGCAAGGAATACATATGTAGGAACAAATTCCTAGTTTGGAATTGGGAACACTTTGTGAAATCCCCTGTAGAAGAGGCCATTACCTTACTCCTATTTGCATTTATCCACAGTAGTTCTGTCTTTTAGAAGATACACTGTTATTTGTGCTTAATTAAAAATAATAGAACTGAGGAATCTGAAACATCTCTATGGTTAACTATGAAATTATTTGTAAGGATAACAAAATTATCAGAATGTCGAGACTGTAGAATTGGAAGGAGTTATATGTTTTAGTACTGGAAAAGAATCTTCTAGGATGAGTAGAGTTCACCCCTTATTTTGTGAGTGAGGAAACTGACTCATAAATACAAAACATGGTTCTCATGGTACCTTCAATATGCCAATTAAAATAAGAAGGGGATTTCAGAACTCTTGGACTATTTTGTGGCTATTATAATTTTGTATGCATTCTTGCTTTTGACTTGACTAACATGCACTGTCTTCATGCTGGGGAAAATCATGTTGTACACTGTTGTACAGTGATTAAATAAAAAATGTAAAAATTAAACTATTTGGAAGACATTAAAATAATTCCTGATATAAATTTCAGAAGGTATAGGAAGTGTTCCATATTCTGACTGGATGTGTATGCTTGTGAGAAATAAATAAGCTGGTAGGAAAAAAAATTATGTCCATATCCAGATTTGATATCCCATCACGCATCATTTAATGATGCGGCTACGTTCTGAGAAATGTGTTGTTTGGTGATTTTGTCATGGAGTGTACTCACACAGACTTAGATGGTATAGCCTACTACACATCTAGGCTACATTGCATAGCCTACATGTTCCTTATGGTACCACCATTGTACGTGCAGTTCATTGCTGATTGAAACATCATTTGTGGTATATGACTCTATTTTTGGAAAACATACTCTAGGTCAGGAGTTGGCAAATGATAGGCTATAGGCCAAATCTAACTGGTCAATTGTCTTTGTAGATAAAGTTTTACTAGAACATAGCCATATGCATGCATGTTGTCTCTGGCTGCTTTCACACTCTGGAGGCAGAGTTGAATAGTGATAGAGAATGTACGGCCCACACAGGCTGAAATATCTACTATCTGGTCCTTTACAGAAAACTGTTGATTCCTACTGTAGGTGATTGTATTATCTGAAGTATGTCTTATAGCAAAGCTGATCAGGGAGATTTGTGTTGTTGCTTTATAGAGCTAAAATTAGTTGGGCAATTAAAAGAGTGGCACCACATGCGAATTTTGAGATATAAGAGAAGTGATGCAAAACTTAAGAGCCCCCAAAGAAATTGTTAGCAAGAAAACTTTTTTTATTTTATTATTATTTTTTTTTTATGTTTTGCAACTTGTGAGTTTTCCTCTGGGTAAAAGAGACGGATGTTGGGAAATGGGCTGAACCAGTAAGGTCATTATAAAAGTAATTTCCAGCGATCCTGTAACATTTAGAATTCATTTCTTCAGGAGTTGCATTGCCTCAGTGAATCTTTAGATGCTGCTTATTCAGCCAGATTGCCCTTTTGAAAGGCAATAGAATTTGCCCTTCTTAACACAACCTTCAGCAACTGGGGAAGTAGAGCTTGTTATGAATGAGGGCTTGCTAGAAGCTTTACTTGTAACGCAGTGGCAGGAATGATCATTACCTAAAGAAGGTAGAGCAGTTGAAGGTTGTAGCATAAACGTAGAATTAACCATGGAATTAATAATCTTGTATTCCAGAAAGTGGAATACAAGAATGTGTGTGTTGGCAAGGAATACATATGTAGGAACAAATTCCTAGTTTGGAATTGGGAACACTTTGTGAAATCCCCTGTAGAAGAGGCCATTACCTTACTCCTATTTGCATTTATCCACAGTAGTTCTGTCTTTTAGAAGATACACTGTTATTTGTGCTTAATTAAAAATAATAGAACTGAGGAATCTGAAACATCTCTATGGTTAACTATGAAATTATTTGTAAGGATAACAAAATTATCAGAATGTCGAGACTGTAGAATTGGAAGGAGTTATATGTTTTAGTACTGGAAAAGAATCTTCTAGGATGAGTAGAGTTCACCCCTTATTTTGTGAGTGAGGAAACTGACTCATAAATACAAAACATGGTTCTCATGGTACCTTCAATATGCCAATTAAAATAAGAAGGGGATTTCAGAACTCTTGGACTATTTTGTGGCTATTATAATTTTGTATGCATTCTTGCTTTTGACTTGACTAACATGCACTGTCTTCATGCTGGGGAAAATCATGTTGTACACTGTTGTACAGTGATTAAATAAAAAATGTAAAAATTAAACTATTTGGAAGACATTAAAATAATTCCTGATATAAATTTCAGAAGGTATAGGAAGTGTTCCATATTCTGACTGGATGTGTATGCTTGTGAGAAATAAATAAGCTGGTAGGAAAAAAAATTATGTCCATATCCAGATTTGATATCCCATCACGCATCATTTAATGATGCGGCTACGTTCTGAGAAATGTGTTGTTTGGTGATTTTGTCATGGAGTGTACTCACACAGACTTAGATGGTATAGCCTACTACACATCTAGGCTACATTGCATAGCCTACATGTTCCTTATGGTACCACCATTGTACGTGCAGTTCATTGCTGATTGAAACATCATTTGTGGTATATGACTCTATTTTTGGAAAACATACTCTAGGTCAGGAGTTGGCAAATGATAGGCTATAGGCCAAATCTAACTGGTCAATTGTCTTTGTAGATAAAGTTTTACTAGAACATAGCCATATGCATGCATGTTGTCTCTGGCTGCTTTCACACTCTGGAGGCAGAGTTGAATAGTGATAGAGAATGTACGGCCCACACAGGCTGAAATATCTACTATCTGGTCCTTTACAGAAAACTGTTGATTCCTACTGTAGGTGATTGTATTATCTGAAGTATGTCTTATAGCAAAGCTGATCAGGGAGATTTGTGTTGTTGCTTTATAGAGCTAAAATTAGTTGGGCAATTAAAAGAGTGGCACCACATGCGAATTTTGAGATATAAGAGAAGTGATGCAAAACTTAAGAGCCCCCAAAGAAATTGTTAGCAAGAAAACTTTTTTTATTTTATTATTATTTTTTTTTTATGTTTTGCAACTTGTGAGTTTTCCTCTGGGTAAAAGAGACGGATGTTGGGAAATGGGCTGAACCAGTAAAGTCATTATAAAAGTAATTTCCAGCGATCCTGTAACATTTAGAATTCATTTCTTCAGGAGTTGCATTGCCTCAGTGAATCTTTAGATGCTGCTTATTCAGCCAGATTGCCCTTTTGAAAGGCAATAGAATTTGCCCTTCTTAACACAACCTTCAGCAACTGGGGAAGTAGAGCTTGTTATGAATGAGGGCTTGCTAGAAGCTTTACTAGACCATAGCCAGTTTAAAATGCCACCTCATTAGTAGCAATTAGCACTCAGTCATGCCTGGGAGATCGTCCCCATAAAGCAGGTCAAATCAATTACGGCCTGCTTCTTAGACAAAGGAGGAGGCCATTGCAGATTGCTGTGGCTAGCTCTAAGGTTTTCTGAGACCAGGAAGAGATCCGATTACACTTTAAACCTTCTCAGAGGAAGGCTTCTCTTTCTTCCTATGCTTTGCATGCGTAAAGAACTATCACTCCTGTCTAACAAAGTTCTGTTAGTGTATTCGAGGTTTTGGTTACAGGAGACTTGGGGCAAACTTCAAGGACACTGGAAACTTTGTGACTTTGTGAATGGAAGAAGGGACCTGGAGGGGTTTGCTCATAGAGAGAGATCGAAAGAGAATGAGGTTCACGCATGACATGAATGCTAATTCTTCTCACCCACGTATAGAAACCAGTTCTAAAGAAAATCAAAGAATGGCCTGTCCCTGCTAATGGCTAAGCTGGTGACAGCATTTTTGTCTTTCTAAGAGGTGATAGAGAAGGGTCAGCCAAGGTGTTTTATGAGCTTCTGGGGAAAAAGGAAATGTAAGCACTGGACAGGGCCCTGGTGTGAATTCTTAACAGCTAGTGAAAGTGCCCAGAGGCGCTTTCCGTCCTCCTGCACAGCTAGAGCCCAGAGAATGGCAGAGCAGATTCTTCGAGAAAGAAACAGCGATTTCTGCTTTTTATGCAGCATTTTGTGTCAATAACAGTTTGGGGAATTTTTGCATGGTGTTCACAACAGAATGTTCTCAATATTAGTTTGTGTTTAGCTAAACGGCTGGTTTTACCTGATGTAAAACATACTTTACAAGTGCCAGGAGCTGCTTTTCTGGAGTGTGGCTATGTATGTCCTGGATAATATCAAGCTTCTCTTCATCTGCCTTCTGTAATAGAGATGGAGAAGACTCCCTTGGCTCCTCCCCAAAGTGCCTCTCAAAGTATTTCTAGCTGTAATTAGAGGGGTAGGTTGTGGCATAGTGGTAAACTCTAGGCCAGACACCCTGAGGGGTGGCTGGGATTGTGTGTCTGCCTCCTTAGTCTCATCACACCAAAATAGACTATCCCAGAAAAAAGCCAGTGTCCTTCCTATGCTAACTGAGCTTTATCACAAGCCCCTTCTTCTGGTTCATATTACTTTCTCTGAAGTCTCTAAATAACTGAAATCAATTGGCAAAAAGCTTAGGGTGGCATTTTTCATAAGATCTGAAACAACTTGCATGACAATCCTGGAGGGTGCTTATTAAAATGGAGAGGATCAGGCTCCTCCAAATCCCACTGAACTGGATTCATAGACTTCTTTGGTCCACTGAAGTCTTAGGAATGCTTGCTCAGTTTCCAAACGGCATGAAGTTTCACCAGCAGCTAGTAATATGGGGGCATGAGACTTGATATGTGCTGTGTGTGATACCCCAGTTCATGGTTTTCTCATCATCATTTATTCCAACTCCCTGCTATTAAACATAAACCTTTCAGGAATGCAGGACTTGGGGAAGCCAAGAGCCTATAGCATTTCTTAAGGCTTTAGGTACGTCATGAGTCATACGGGCTTCCACGGAAAGAAAATTAGAACTTGAGATAGGCACAGTATGGAGAAAGGGTCTAGAAGCTGTGGTCAGGATGCCAGTTGGTTACGTAAAGACACCAGCACTCAGGACTGTGAGCTTTCCAACATTACTTTCTAAATGAAGACTGAACAATTTAGATAGAGCTGGAGTACTTCATCAGTCGTATTTTCCCAGGGTCCTGTGTTTGCCTTTGCCACTGTCCTGTCAACACCCTTGGCTCTTCTAATATCTGCGTTGTTACCAGTCTTCCATGCAGCCTTTCATTCATTCACCCACTACATATTCTGACTGTCCCACTCTGTTCCAGACACAGAGTTCTGAGTCAAGGACTCAAAGATGAAGAGAGACAGGGTTACTACATTTGAGGAACATCAGAAAAGAATAGATGGATGTCTGAGGAAGGACATTTGTAAGCTGCTTCTTTAACATCTTCACTTTTCTTCCATTAGAGCCATTCCTGTGTATTCCAAATATAGACTTTATTACCAATGAGAACAGCCCCATATTCATGACCTTAAACCCACATTTGGCTTTGGTAGACCCTCATGTCTTTATTAGACGTATCTCCAACTTTCTCTTACCTATTGCTCGCCCTGATGCTGGCATTTGCTCTCTCTCCCTCCTCTTCATTTTTCATGATGGATTTAGACCTTGCTTGTCTTTTTACTCATTTCCACTCTAGATGCACCCTTTCAATGCTTTCTTCTTGAGTTTTAGAATTTCCTGTCTCTTTGAACTTATGTTGCCTTTGTCAGGCCAATTCAAGCCCCCGGGTTACCATTTTTATTTGCTTCTTTATTCACATGCAGTGGTTACTGGGACAGAAAAAGTCATGAAAATGTATCAGCTGGGCCTGCTCCAAATCCATCATCCTATGTGGCCTCTGCTTGGCCCTTGCAGTGGCTCTGCTGTTGTTTTATTTATATTTCCTTTCTTGCATATGCATACATTTTTCTCACCTCTCAAGGTCTCAGTATCACTCCTGTCTCCCTCAATCTGAGCAGATGAGTTTGTCTTATACATTACAGAATATCCAGAACACTCAGCTAAACTTTCAAATTTTCCTCTTCCCGTCACTATAGCCTTCACTCACTGTTCCGAATTTATTTTTCTAGGTAACTCACCTCTTCTTGTTTCAAGAACTCATCTCCATCCTTCAAGGCTAACTCTTTTTCCGTCTTAGTTTAATAAAAAGAAAAATTTCATAATCAAATAAGTTTGGGTCTTCTCGTATATTATTCTTCTCCTTTGAGGGATTTACATGACATGTTAGCAAATTCAAAGCTTTGAGAATTTGTGCAATAATTTAAAATATTTCTTTGTTTTAAGCAATGTCTCTTATTAACTTTAGAACTCTTTGTTTGAGCAATACCTATTAACACTCTGCAAAATTTGTCTTGAACAACACTATTTGAACATCTAGAAGCTTGAGAACTTGTTTTAATAATCCTTTCATTTTATCTCCCTCTATAAATCCTTTCCTTCTGGCTTGGTGTCTTTTTGCAAATAATGGCCCTTTAATAAATATTTAAAAATAAGGACATAAATGAGTTTATTCATCCAATAATGAATATTTATTGATATGTTACTGCTTTCTAGGCATTGGAGATACAATGGTGAACAAGACACAAAGTCCTTTGCCCTCACAGATCGTCTTTCCTAGTGGAAGAGGCAGAGTATAAAGAGATGGATGAATAAAAACCACAATATCAGATGATGGTAAAATGTTTTGAAAACAAGTAAAGCAGGAAAATAATGTTGAGAGTGACTTGGACATGATTTTCAATGGAAGAAGGTCAACAAAGACCTCTTTTAGAGTGGAAATAAATTTGAGTCGAGGCTTGAATAGGTGGAAGGGTGAGATATTGGAATATTTATAAGATGAATTCAGGTAGAAAGAGCAGCTAGTGTGTGGTGGGTTTAATAAGTGTCCATGAATTCTTTGGTACCCTTGATTTAAAAGATAGAACTTATTTCCCATTACCATTAGTATGGGCTGACCTAGTACTTACTAAGAGCGTATGGCCAAAAAAAAAAAAAAAAAAAAAAAAAAGAAAAGAAAAAGAAAAAAAAGCAAGCATATTGTGTGTTTTCTGAGAACAGGTCATAAATGATATTGTAACTTCTTCCTTGACTTCTGTCTGGAGAAAGCCAACTGCCATGATGTAAGAACACTAAAAGCAGCATGATGGTAGCATTTTTTCCATTTTCATCTGGCTTGCTTTATGTATAACCTTGTGTAAACTGAAGTTATTCAGTCCTTCCAAACTCCACTTGGTTGGCGTAATCTCTTGTGTTGAGCCTACTTCGGTATATGAAGTAAAATCACCCCAAATTCAAAGTCCTTTCAAAGCTAAGGAGATAAATCTGTGTGGTGTTGGCAGAGTCTGAATTGAAGGGCAAGCAAATAGCAGCAAGGGATTATAAATCCCTGCTTACTTCAACTATAAACCAATCTGTCCACAGCGAGAAAGCATTTAATAAAGGGTTTCTTTGTACTGGAGGAAATGGAAAATTATACTCCGCGAGTGAATGGTCTGCCAGCAACAGCCTGGAACCAGCAGCATGGGCACCATTTAATGGTTTTTAAAAAATCAATAACTTTAGTGTTTTTAATTAAATTGCTATAAGTAAGAAGAACACTTAATTACAGCTTATATTCCTTCCTAAAATGTTCTCCATGAAAAACTAGTACTCAGTTTTGGAGTCTTCCCAGACTGTGTGTGTGTGCGTGTGTATGCGCATGTGTGTGTGTGTATGTATATTCATTGTGTTAGTGGATTAAATTCTGGTTTGGGTTACCTAGAAATAAAAGTGAGAATAAATGGGGGGAAAGTAACAAAATGGAAGCCTACCTAGACAGCATCTGTGACATCGTAAATCTCAACCCGAGCACTATGGAAAGGATGAAAAAAAAAATAAAGATTTCAAATAGCAGACACAGCACATCCTGTTCCTATTATAAGCAAGAGCAGGAAAGAATTGGCCAATGTCCCATTTTGAGAGGCACCTAGAGATTTTTGATATATTTGTGAGAGCAGTGGGTGTTTTCAGGAATAAAATGCTAGCATGGTGCTTCTAAAAATATCCTTAATGCAATGGAAGTCATCTCTTAGGTTACTCTATTTTAATTAGATTCTCTCCTCCATTTATTTCTTATTTGTGCTGCTTCCTTTTTATTTTTCTCATCCTCTTGCTGTCCCAGGGGCTCTTTCACGTAAGCACAGGCAGTGATGTTCAGTGGGACTGACAGGCTGCCAGGCTGGTGTTGCCATTCTTCCCTGGAGCTCAATTTACACTCACCCCCTGCTTTGATTCATGATCTAGAAAATTCTCTCTGCTCAGGTATGACAGGATTCCCCCTGCACAGATGCTGGCCACAGCTTAAAGACCCCCCTGCCTTTCCTTCTCCTTGTCAATCATTTTTTGAAGCTATAGACCTGAAGATAAAGTAATATAAAAGTTTCAAACTTAAAAAAAACAAACAAACAACTTCTTTATCCTTCCCATGAACAAGATTAACTTAAAAGTCACCTGCCATGCTATTGGCCATGAAACAGCATACATGGTGGGGAGCCATCCTTTTCTTTGATGGCTAGGCAAAGTGATGTGACTCTGTGACGTGTGCTTTAAGAAACCCAGAAAGCTAACTCAGGTTTGACATGCTCACTAAGTAACTTTAGACACACTCCAGCAGTTTTATATAAAATTGCATTGTTGTACACGAGCTGAAGAACATGCATTGAGTGTCTATCTATCTCTATATAAAGTTGCAGCATCATCAACCAGAAATAGCACATAGGACATGGCAGCTAACCCTTGCCACTATTTCAGTGCTATTCATTCTGGAAGATGTGCTTAATCTCACAAAAGGCAGGGCTAATTCTCTTGTCTAATTTTACTATTTTAGGGCCAGTCTTCCCAGACTAAAAGCCCGTAACAGGATCACAGGAAAGATACCAAGATGAACAGATCACAAAATGAGCCCTAGAAAGAATACTCATAGAAATGAAGACTGATTTGGAAAAGAGCAATCTTGTACCAATAAGGGAGGGCTTATTTTCACATTCCACAGATATAAAGACAAAGTCATTTGAATGATAGTGAAGGATTTGTTCATGCAACAGACTTCCTCTGACTGTATCTACACTTTGCAGCTCAGAGAGGTCCTTGTTTGTCAGCAAAGCTCTTTTCTCTGCAAATAGGAGAAGCCTGGCTTGGACTGACAGTTCCTTCTGTCCTTAATCTTCTGCAGTCCCCGTCATTCTTTTTTTAAAGGAGGTTTTCGCCTTAGGGTGTGTGTGTTCACTGGAGAGAGATAGAGAGAGAGACAGAGATAGTGAGAGGGAAAATGAGAAATCACCCCCCAGGGGGGATGGCTATGCTGAAATCCCTTCTCCTCCATTCTCCTCCCAGAATCTTGGGCACGCACACACACATGCCCAGTGTGAGTTTCAAGCCACTGGGTCTGGGACTTGAACTGTGGTTAGCTATGTGGGAGTCCATTGATGTAATCACTACACCATCTGCTGGGCTCTGCCCCCATAAGTTTTACCATGTTGGAATTGAGTTGGAATCAATCTCTTGTTTTTGTGTCTTTTGAAATTATTCTTATAAGAGAAGAATTTTGTGTATGTGTGTGATGGCATTTGCATTTTCTTTACTGGTACTTTGTCAGTCTTTACCAAGATATCCCAAAGAGATATACCCTTTACCTGAGGACCATTCCAAAGAGAGTGATCTGGGTGAGGGTTCACCATCATTAGCTAATTTTTGTTGAAGTTTATCAAGACCTGGATTCGACAGCCTCCTGAAGAACTGCTATGTTGGAATCTCTCTGACCAAAATATTGGGGACTATCAATTACCATTTACTCAATAGAAAGGAAGGGGCTCCCTTCCCAAAGCGTAGGCTAAGGGAAGTGAATCCAGTTTTTATGGAAGATTTCTTGTTCTAATTAAGGGAAGAGAGCACACATTCAGAAACAACATCATGCTTGCAAAAGTCAGAGGAAGAAGGAAATATGCAATGTATTGGCCCTTCCAAGAAATTGTAGATGATAAAATTCAGAATATGCAACCCGACACAAGTCTATTTCAGATGCCTTCTATGATTATGTTGTAGGTAGCTGGCTCTGTAGATACCCTTGCCATTGCTAAAACATACACTGCTCCTGCTCCCTGGTCCCCACAATGGACACACAGCCCTGAAAGGTATAGTTAGGGTCACCAACTTGTCCTGGTATGCCTGGGACTCACCTGATTTTAGCACTGAAAGTCTTACATTCCAGGAACCCCCTTAATTTCCAGGAGCCCAAGTTCTGGAAAACTGACATGGTTGGCTCCCCTTATTTGGCTGCACAATAGAGCAATCTGGGGTGCTCTGAAAAATTCCGATGCTCAGGTCACATTCTAGATCAACCACAAAAGAAACTGGCAGGGCGGGATTCGAGGGATGGAGCCCAGGTAATCCAATTTTGCAACCAAGGTTGAAGGCCAGAAGCTGGGAACACATACAAACTTTCTGTGCTGAAGCTAGAGCCTCCAAAGGCAAAAATGACACAGACATGTTCTCTTCTGCATCCTGTTTGTGATGAATGGTGCCTGCGATTTAATAGATTATATTTATTAGAGGCATTTCCTTAGTTTCCAAGATTGAAGACTATTCTGGATCACAAAGCTGGCCTTTGAAGGAATACTGACCGCAAAAGTGAGTAGCTCTCTAATAGCAAGCAAAATTTGTATGGAACTTAGGAATGCTGGAACCAGCAGATGGCATAATGGTTATGTCGCTAGACTCCCATGTAGTCAACCACAGTTGGAGTCCTGGACACAGTGGCTTAAAACTCACGCCTGGCATATGTGCGTGCGTGCCCAAAATCCCAAGAGGAGAATGGAGGAGGATGGATTGTGGCATGGCCATCCCCCCTGGGGGGTGATTTCTCACTTACTTTCTCTCTTTCTGTCTCTCCTACAAGTGCATGTGTCTTATAGCAAAAATCTCTGTCAAAACAAAACAAAACACTTTGGAATGCCACCCTCCCTTTCTGGCCTTGCTTTTATTTAGCTCGCTGAGATAGGAAACTACAATAAAAGCAGCCATTTGGAATTTCTCTTTTTAAGTATTAGAAATCATTGGTGGGGCTATCTGCAGTTTGTTGTCCTCCCTCATCTTTGGGGCTGTCACCAGTAACAAATGTCACTCACTCTACTTGGGCTACCTCCTTTTTTCTTTTTTTTTAATGGGCCTGTATACCTGTACTTACTCTGAGAAATGTCCAAAAGAAGAAAATGTTATAATTTCCCTTAGTAGTAAGACAGAACAGGTATGTAGGTATCCTCAGCAGCTCCACGTACTTTACTTTCCCTGGGTTTTAAGGATGACCAGCTAGGTGCTTTAAGGATAAAGGGAATCTGAAAAACTCACTCAACTTTGAAGGACTAAGAATCTCATGAGTTGACATCTCAAGGATATTTGCATACAGAGGGCAGAGCTTTCTATTCCTTTATACCACACATAGTTGAGTCCCTTTATGCCAGGAACTGTGCCAACGATGTGAATATAATGATGAATGAGATACTGTATGGTCCCTGACTTCACAGAAGTGACATTCTGATGGATCTCCCATTACCAAAAACGACTGAATCATTAGCCTCAGAGTTTCAGGCATTTGTGGAGAACTTTTTGAGTCATCTTGAAATTCCTTATATCATGATATGTAGGAAACCAACACTCTGCTGATAGAAAGCATGGACCAATAGCTGTTTTAATACAGTCATAATATTTAAGTAAAAGACAGGACTTCAAAAAGTTTTCATTGGGGCTGGAAGGTGGCATGGTGATTGAGGGCACTGGACTCCCACATGGCCAACTGCGGTTCGAGTCCTGGACCTGGTGGCTTGCTTTCTCACTTTCTTCCTCTCTCTCCCTTCTCACTCTGTCCCTCTCTGGTCAAAGTAAAAATAAAAAAATAAAATTTTTAAAAAAGTTCAAAGAAAACAGAATCAAAGTATGATCTTATTTTGGTGCAAAAAATTTTGAAATCCATGCATAATTTTTTCATACATCTCCATAAGCTTTTTGAAGACCCATCGGGACCAGCAGTTAGCGTAATGGCTATGTTGCTGGACTCCCACGTAGTTGACCACGGTTTGTGTCCCGGACCTGGTGGCTTAAAACTCACACTGGGCACGTGTGCGTGCGTGCCCAAGATCCCGAGAGGAGAATGGAGGAGAAGGGATTGCAGCATGGCCATCCCCTCCGGGGGGTGATTTCTTGCTTTCTGTCTCTCTGTCTCTCTCTGTCTGTCTGGCGAGCGCATGTGCCCGATAGCAAAAAACAAAACAAAACAAAACAATACAAAAAACAAAAAAACCAAAAAACCAAAAAAACAAAAACCTCTCCAAAAGAAAAAAAAACACCATGTATGTTTGCATGCACATTCACAGCTGTTCAAATATTAATTTGTAAGTTAAAAACTTACTCAAACTTATTACAAACCAGGTGCTACTTGAACAGATGTGGCAAAATTACTTTTTTAAAAATATATTTCATTTTAATTTCTTTTATACATTTAATCACTATATATCACTTAGCTTGTAAAGTGAATTACAAAGAACATCTTATTTTTTTTTACGTTTTTAAAACTTCATTTTCTTTTATACATTCAATCACATTATTTAGATTACAAAGTGAATATTTCAACAGGTGAACATTTCTCCCTAGTCCAATTGATAAAACTATAAAATATCTTCAGTAGGTAATAAAACTACTACCAGTACCTTCACCCTTCATTCCCTTATTTTTCTGCCACCCTGGTATGTAGTTGAGTCTGTAGGAAGAAGAATCATAGACATCCCTGCCTCTGTTTGTTTTCCCAGGAACCTCAGGCATTGAACCTCTGGCAAGTGGCCCACTGCGAGCAGTTTTGGCTCAAGAGATGTTTGATAAGCTTGTGAAGAAAACAAATCTTAGCGGGTTACGGAAGGGGGAAAATAAGAGACGACAAATAAAGCCTCGATGGAGTGACACGGCACATCAAGGGCTGGCTGTGCCCCATCATTCTGGCAGTGCTCTGACACATGGATTAATACCTTAAAGAGCCACTCATGTTTATTGTTTAGTAGGATTATTGCTTGGTGTTCAAGACTCTCTCTACTTGACAAAATGGAATAAATTGCACTTTTTCTTTTCTTTCCCTTATATGGTTTGTTTTCCTTCATCTTTGAGAGGTTTGTTTTCCTTTATCTTTGAGATTAAGTTTTACTAAATACATTTTTTAATGTTGCACTTGGATTTTAACTCTCAGTGTTAATGCTATCTGAAAGTGTAGCATTTAAGATAGCTTATATTGTGCTATTAAGCATAAATTTCTTAATAATATGGAAATCATTTGAGAGAAGTAAAACTTTCTTTACACTCTTTTAGAACCCTAATAGTGTCATCTGGCTATCTGTATCTATCATCTCTTAATCCAGTGTATTTCTTTTAGCATACATACTTTTATGTTTTACATAACCAGGTATTATATAGGAATATGAGTTATAGCATTCAGAAGCTCCTTCCTTGTTCTTTATTTGATATAGTCCAGCCTTTTGTCTAATAATTACCAGTTTTATTTTGGAGACAGCAGCTTAAAGTGTTTCTGACATACAGGATGCACAACAGGTGATGAAAACTCCGGTGCTTTTTCTAAAGTCCACTGATGATGGGGCTGGCAGGTGGCGTGGTAGTTAAGGTGCTGGCCTCCCACATGGCTGACGATGGTGGCTTGCTTTTTCACTTTATGTTTGTCTCTCTGTCTGTCTCTCTCTCTCTGTCTCTCCCTGGCCAAATTAAAAAAGAATAAATAAAATAAATATTTAAAAATAAATAAGTAAATAAATAAAGTCAGTCAACTGATGGATCGGTGCCTGAGACAGCTCTTATGAGACCCTCTGGAAAGTTTTGATCAATCAAACCATAATTATGAATTAGCTGCACTGAGAAATCCCTCACTAATATAGTGCAAGGGATGGTTGGATAGTATTCCATTCGACTTCTAGAAGAGCTTAAGATCCCATTGGAAATAATGTTTTGTAGAGGAGAAAGATAGGACTCTCACCACAGGGTCTTAGAAGCTGAATAGGGGACTGATAGTGCAGAGGAACTGGCAGGAGGTTCTAACTTAAGCATGTAGTTGTCAGGAGAAAGGTTGAGACTCAGAGTTTCTCCTGGGTTCTGTGCCTGACACTGTGATGACTGACATCACACTGTAATGGCAGACACCTACTCCTTGTCTCCATGTCAGGGGCTGGTAAATTTTTATAAAGCACCAAGGAATCAATAGTTCTGATGTTGTGAGCCATGCTGTCTCTGTGGCAACCATTCAATTTTGCTGTTGTAGTGAAAGCAACTATAGACAACATGTAAAAAAATGAGCATGACTGTGCCATTTTATAGTTTTATGGCAATAAATGTATTTATAAAAACATGTCGGGGACCAGCAGATGATATAATGGCTATGTTGCTGGACTCCCACATGGCCAACCATGGTTCAAGTCCCAGGCCCAGTGGATTGAAACTCATGCCAGCACGTGTGCGCGTGTGCCCAAAATCCTGAGAGGAGAATAGATGAGAAGGGATTGCAGCATGGCCGCCCCGCCTCCCCACCAGGGGGGTGATTTCTTGCTTTCTGTCTCTGTCTCTCTCTGTTTCTCTGGCAAGCACATGCACCCTATGGCAAAAATATCTCTAAAAAAATAAATAAATAAAAAATTTAAAATATAAAACACGGCAAACAAGATTTGGCCTGTGGACTGTCATTTGCTAACTCTTTCTCTAGCTGACAAATCTGTTGTTTAATTGCTCTTTTTTTAAAAAAAAAATATCAGTAGTAATAAGGCAGTCATTTTCTAAAAGGAACCTTAAATAATAAATGAAAACAAACTAATCCATATAGCTCAGCTAAGAAGCAAATGATGGATCAAATAGAAGCTGTAGATAGACTTGTCTCTGGTTCACTTGTCCCTGGTTCACTTGTCCCTTTTCTTGGCTCTAACACCATCTTAACAAACTTTAATTTTCAACTTATTTACAAGGGATGAAATGACCTGTTATCTTTTGGATTCAGAGAATGGGTAGAAGTTATCTACTCTATCCATGTTCTTTCTGACCTCATTTTTTTTTGGTATGACCAGGCTGGGTGGGATATTTCACATAGCATCTTTGCTGCGTATATTATTGTAAGCATGCAGTGAATTCTTATCCATTAATTCCCAACAAGAGTATAAGAGGGATTTCCTCAGAAGCCACGATCCGTATTATGCACAGTGACAAAGCCCATTCTTTTATGTAGTGCATAAATAAGACATTATTAATGAATATGTAGGTAGATTATATTAGAGAGAGCATAATGTCTTCAAATTTAGCATTCCATTTCCCACACAACAGTTGGACCCATCAATCTTTATGGAATACAGGGTACATTGAAAATTTATGATTCCTAAGCCCTTTAGTAGACAATAGTTTTCTCACACACAGGACATAGAAACCATACCAGTAACAGTAGCAGAGAACTATATGCCTGGGTGTTGGAAAACTAAAAAGAAAAAAATGGAAATATTAAGATGGAGGTAGCAACAGCAGGAAGCATTCTCATCTCTACAGCCTGACCAAAAGAAAAAAAAAAAAGAAAAGAAAAAGAGTTTGCTATTAAAATGTAGAAGCTTGAAGGAGGAGGGCCCGCTGGGGAAATAGAAGTTCTTGGGCTGTGCTGGTGTGTCTCTAAAATTGAAGAAGGGCCCATGGGGCTGGGACATAGGCCTCTAAGAAAGGACTTACCAGTGAATGACATATCTCCAAGGCTGATTCTGAGAGTGTTAGCAAAATTTAGGACTGGAATCAATTGCTACTGGAATGGATTGCCATTGTTAGGGCAAAGAAGCATTGGTAGACTAATTGACAGAAATTAAAGTAAACAGGAAGGAGAAAATTCCTTCTTCCTCCCTGTCTTGCAATGTTCCTCTAGCACCCCCTATTGGCAGAGTCTAAGGAAGAGCTGCTGGGAATTTGCAGTCTCAGACCCAGTATCACATAGCCAAGCATAGATTAGTGGGTTTGAGGCTGAGTCAAGAGCTTAACAACTTGTGTACCATTTAAGAGCATGGTCTGACAAGATGCATGTAAATAAAATGTATTAAGTAAAACTTTTTTTTTTAATCAACTGTCAGAGTAATTTAAGGTTGCTTTCTCTCTATTTCTGAAAAAAAAAAAAAGCTGTAGGTAATTGCTAAACATTTTAAATTTTAAGTGTTTCCCCTATCTTCAAAACAGAGGTCAGCATACTTTTCGCTTTGTGGACCATAGGGTTTTTGCCACATTATTCAACTATGCCACCACTACTCAATTCTATAGTTGTCCCAATTACTCAACTCTCCTGTTGTTATGTGAAAGCAGCCATAGACAAGGATTAGATGGACTTGTAAATAGTTCCTCCTATTGAATTTTATTTACAAAAACAAGTGGCAGGTTGGATGAAATACGCGGACTATCATTTGCCAACTCTTGGCCTAGTATAGTTATTCTTGACCCTAGATGCACATTTGGATTAATTCTGAAAGTTAAAAATACTTATGCCCAGGACCAGCAGATGGCAAAATGGTTATGTCGCTGGACTTCCATGTAGTCAACCATGGTTCGAGTCCTGGACCCTGTGGCTTAAAACCCACGCTGGGTTTATGTACATGCGTGCCCAGAATGAAGAAGAAGGGATTGCAGCATGGCCATATCCTCCCCTGAGGGGGGTGATTTCTCTTGCTTTCTGTCTCTCTGTCTCTCTGACAAGTGCATGTGTGCTATAGCAAAGATCTCTCTCTTAAAAGAAAAAAAAAAAAACTCATGTCCAATTCCAATTGCCAGAGACTGTCAGTCAATTGATTTAAAATGGGGTCTGGATATTTTATGTATGTTTTAAAGGCTCCCTCAGTGATTTGAAAGTGCAAGCAGAACTGGGAACCACTGCTTTAGATTCCCTCTAATCCCTTAATCAAGTGATCAATCACCAAAAATTTAAAAAAATGCCCCATGAGGATCTGCTATTTGCAAAAACCCAGAGGTGAATTATTTCAGGACTTTTTTTGGAAACCAGAAACATTATTTCCTCATTTATCTTTCATAAGTTCAGATTTTCATATATCAATTTTTAAAAAGTAGGAAGCAAGTGTGCATGTACAAAAAAGGCCCTTATGCCTTCGTGGATGTGGTGTAACATGTTCTGTAACAAGACATTGGTGCCTGACTCATCTTTGTGGGTCCAGCAGCTAGCATGTGTTTAGCATGCAGTCATGGTCAACAATTATTTGTTAAAGGGATAAATAAACGAGTGAATGAAGAAAGGAAGGAATTACTAAGAAGTCTTAACCATCATTCAATTGAGATTATGCCAAGTCTTAAGTGACTGCTACTATCAATATAAGACTACCATTGATATTTTGTCATGGATCTAATAAGCCTTTATTTCTGTACATGGATTAATTTCTTTCAGGATACTGGTAAAAGCAAGTTATATGACACCCTTAAGTCAAGGCAAGACTCAAGGGCCATTTCTTTAGGCCACATTTGTAAAATTCTCACTCTTACTATTTATAGTCACATCTGTAGAGTTCTCAACAACGCAACGGTGTTTTGTGCTTGTATGGGGCTATAGTTTCCATGGCAACTAGGTTTATGGTATTGCTGGTGTTATTAGTAGGGGAAAGGGAGAGATAAATACCAAGGACAGTAATGTTTTCCTGTGTCTTATTGGACCGCTCCAGGCACCAAGACTGACAGCTTGGGTATAATGGAGGACAGCAGCTGAGACTGCAAGGGGATTACACCTGGATTTCATTATAGAGAAATCAGCACTGCCAAAGCTTTATAATCCAAGGTTTCCCTATTGCCATATATTGAGTGTCTGAATCACCAACGAGTTCTCTTCTCTGAGAAACACTCAGAGAAGACTCACTCTGTCTTTTTAATAGCAAGATTTAAAAATATTTTGGGATAGTTTAGCTAGTTCAAAATTGAAGTAAAAATTGGAAGGGAACCCTTGTAACTTCATATTGTATTTTCTTCAATACTATGATATAGCAGGTATTATTGGACCTCAGAACAGCTGACAAATAACATACCAGTTTCTGTGAATATTGAATATTTCATACACACATATAGCTAAGTAAGGGCTGCTCATACTTTGAATTTTTTTTTTCATTCTCCAATGAATCTCCAAACTTCTAGTCTAATCTCTAAGCCAGTTCTAACTTTAGCTGGAAAGATCAAAGATGTACAACTCGTAACCAAGTCGCTCATCTGCTTAAAAGTTCTCAGACTTGGGCCAACAGACGGCATAGTGGTTATATTGCTGGACTCCCACACAGCTGACTGTGGGTTGAGTCCCGGACCTGGTGGCTTGTATGTGTGCATGCCCAAGATCCTGGGAGGAGAATGGAGGAGAAGGGATTATGGCGTGGCCATCCCCCCAAGGGGTGATTTCTCACTTTCCCTCTCACTGCCTCTGTTTGTCTCTCTCTCTCTCTGGCAAGTGCATGTACCCTAAGGCAAAAACCTCTTTAAAAAAAAAAGTTGTCAGCCTTGATTAAATATGACAAATACCTGAGGAACTTGAAAAGTCACTGATGACTGAGATCCACCCCCAGATTATTTAATTGGTATTTGGTTCCTCTGATAAGTTCCCAATCAATTCTTTATGTATTTTTAGAAGTATTTTAAATTATTATTTTAATTTTATTTTCACTATTATTTTTTAATTTGCTATAGAGCACCAGAGAGAAACAGGGTGGGGTGAAGAGAAGGTGTGAGAAAGCAAGCCTCCAAGTTCAGGACTTGAACCACAGTTGGCCATGTGGGAGTCCAATGCTTCAACCACCACACCACCTGCTGGCTCCCCCAATCAATTCTAATGTGTAGCTGACACTGAGAACTTTAGCTTTATGTCCTGTACTGATAACTTGGTTTTCTATTCCAAACCCTGTTACTTTTTCTCCCTATTTTAAGGGTCTTTCTAGCACTGGAATCTTGCCTTGTCTGAAAACTGAAGATTCAGCTCTGAGTGGTTTTGTAGCTGAGGCTGTTCATGTCCATGTTGACTGTTAAGCTATTTTCCTGCAGTTTGAGTTTGGGCTCTTTGTGGGGTATCAACTAAACCTGTCTGTCAAAATATACCCTATGCTGGACACCATATACTGCATACTTGCCTGGGTGTCATCTGTTATTCTGCCTGCTATTGCCACATGCAGGCTATTACACTCTGCATCCCAGCCTTTGACCACCTTCTGGACACCTTTCGCACTCCGGAAGGTAGGTCTCATTCCAGGCACCTGCTTTCCTCAGTCTATTTCATTATGTTGCAATTCCCTGGGCCAAGCCTGATAGTACCCAAAGATAAGAAAAAACACAAATAGTTTACCTAAGTTTTATAGAAAACTGTTTTTGCTCAAATAACTCGGTTGTTAAAGATGTCAGAATTCTTAAGTCTTTTTAAGTCACATGGTCTTAAAAGGAAATAAAAGTTTTTTAAAAAAGTTCTTTGGAGGGACCAGCAGTTAGCATAATGGCTATGTCACTGGACTCCCATGTAGTCGACTGCGGTTTGCGTCCCGGACCTAGTAGCTTAAAACTCACGCCAGGCGCGTGTGCGTGCGTGCCCAAGATCCTGAGAGGAGAATGGAGGAGAAGGGATTGTGGTGTGGCCATCCTCCTCTGGGGAATGATTTCTCGCTTTCTATCTCTATGTCTCTCTCTGTCTGTCTGGTGAACGCACACGCCCTATAGCAAAATCTTCTCTAAAAAAAAATTTTAAAAAATTAAAAAAAAAGTTCTTTGGAGAAGGGAATTAAATTGAATAAAGGCAAGTCTCATTTCAAAAACAAAGTAATCAGAAACTTTAGGAAAAAAAGTATTTTCTTGATAGCTTTATTTTCTTTACTCTCCATCCTGTAGCTGAGAAAAGGCTATCTGTTCACCAAACTCTGTTTCATTTTCTTCTTCCCAGGCAGCAAAGGAGGCTTATTTCCTTGACTGCTGCACAGTTGAGACCACATAAGTGCTTCTGTCCAACTAAACCTGTCTGGTAGAAGCTAGCTGAGCCATTTCCAAATCAAGTCCTAAAGCACTGACCCAGTCATCCAGTCCAGTCTTCTCTTCTGCTGCTACTGCACCCTTGGAGACAAGTGCTCCAGATCAGATGGCGGAGTCTCCATCACTATATCCCTGAATGACTGTATAGAGAAGAGTCTCACTGAACCATCTGCGTTGGATTTTTAATGTGAGAAAGAAATACACCTTGGTTCAACCACTGAGTTTTCTTTCTTTTTTTTTCCCCGGACACTAGAGAATAGCCTAGCCATCCCATGAGTGTATCTAATTTCTACTTTTTCTTTATATTTGACTTCAAGATACAATTGAGAAAACAATACAAAGTTTGATACAGAACCACTTATTGAAGACAGATGACCAAAATCTTGTACCATAGCAAGATGAAATTACCATAATCTATGAAATATTCCTATGGTAAATTCCACTTCATCATATTTATAATGTTTCCATGGAAAACATTATATTTATAATGTCTCTTACAGAAAACAAGTAATTGATCTAAATATAGTAAGCAAATTCTTACAAACACAAATTCTCACAGAATAGAGATCCAGCTGTTCCATGTTTATATTTATATATTCATAGTGGAATGAAGTCCTGGGATGGATGTTATCACAATATTTATTGTACCCATCTCCCTGAAACTTTCTTTTTTCCACTTAATTTCTAGGACACCACATTCTTATGATTTTCCTCCAATCTCAACAGCCACTGATTCTAAGTCCCTTTTGCTTGTTTCTTCTGACCTCCTTGGATTCTGAAGGTCTGGCTGTCCCAGGCCTCAGTCCTTAGATCTATTCTCTTTTTTACATAAAATCCTCACTTGATCATCTCATTTATTTTCATGTCTCTAAATACCATATATACATCAAGAATTCCAAATTCATATCTCCAGCTGTGCTTCTTCCCTGAACTCCAGATCTGTATATCTAGCTGACTTCTTGACATCTCCATTTGGATGTCTAAGAGATATGTCAAACTGAGCACAAACAAAACTAAATTCATGATCTTTCTCCAGGAAGCCTCTTCCTCCTACAGTCTTTCTAGTCTCAGTAATAAGCAATTCCATTTTTTTCCAGTTACATAGGCTAAAGTGTTTGCAGTCATCTTTGGCTTTTCTCTCTCTCTCATCTCACATATTCAATCTGTTGGAAAATTGAGAATCCAACTATTTATTTCCCCAATGCTTTCACAATAAGTGAATGTGCCTTCTAACTGCACTACCACAATCTACTTTCAACACAGAAGCTAGAGTAATCTTGTTAAAATAGGTCAGGAGATATTCTCCTGTTTAAAATCTTCCACTGGCCTCCCATCCCCCTCATAAGAAACCTAAATTCTTATGATGGCTTACAAAGCCTCATAAGATCAATCCTTCATTGCCTCTCTAACCTCCTCTTCTACAGCTCTCCTCTTCATTTCAAGTCCAGCCACACTGACCTCCTTCCTGTTCCTTGAACAAACCAGCCATCATCTCACTCAGGGCCTTGCAAGGGAAGTCTGGCTGTTCCCTCTGCTTGGAAAATGCTTCCACATAGATATTCACATCCTTTTTACTCTAGCCTCTTCCAGGAGTTTGCTTAAGTATTAACCTTCACCATGAAACCTTTCCTGATCAGCGCATTTAAAAATGTACCCCCTAAACCAAGCTCTCTTTATATTTCTTCCACTTTTTAAAATGCCTTCATATCACTATTCACCATCTGACACTTAACATTTAATACCTACTTGTTCCCTGTCTCTCTCTTCCACTAAAATACAAAGTCTGTGAGTATATTAAGGTTTTTGTTTTATTCACTGCTATCTTGCCAGCACTTAGAACAATGACTGGCATGAAAGAGGTGATAAATAATTGTCAAGTGAATAAATCAGTACAGTAAGGAATAAATGAAAGAATAAATTTTGCCCTAGGATGAAAATGGTATTGACCTTAAACCATTCCAGACAGATGCTCAAAATATCACCTTAATGTGACCACTCATTAAGTGGGTTCCAATTAAATCCTACTACTGACTAATGGGATATATGTCAAGATTTAACAGCATTTATAGTGTGAGAATTATTTCTATCTGATCTGCTGAGGTTTAAAGAGATCTCTGTTCCTTTCCTTGCTGAGATAAGATGGATGAAATTATAATGCTTCTTATGATTTTATTATTGAGAGTTTAATTATAAACACAGAAAACATACTAGGCACTTCAACTTGAAGAGACTTAATGTAGGGAACTGACCAGTTACTGAAGGGTAGAAAGATCAAAAAGGGAGCACTGAGGTACTCAATGGGATTATAACTGCAGCAAGGAGATGCTAATCCTGGGGTTAGGAGAGTGAAATACAGAGACAGGAATGAATTAAAAAGCTTGGAAAATACCATATGACCTGGTAGTTTCACTTTTACATAGATACCTAAGAGAAATGAAATGTCTCTACAAAACTTGTGCACAATGCTCATTGTAAAAGAATTCATAATAGCCAAAAAGTAGAAATAGCCCAAATGTTCTTCAACTGATGAGCGAATAAACAAAATGTGGTAATAGTCATTACATGGAATACTCAGCCATATAAAGGAATGGAGTTTTTTTTTTGTTTGTTTGTTTTTTGTTTTTTTTTTAGAGGTTTTAGCTATAGGGCGCGTGCGCTCGCCAGACAGACAGAGAGAGACAGACAGAAAGCGAGAAATCACCCCCCCAGGGGGGATGGCCACACTGCAATCCCTTCTCCTCCATTCTCCTCCCAAGATCTTGGGCACGCACGCACACGCGCCCGGTGTGAGTCTAAGTCACCGGGTCCAGGACGTGAACCACAGTCGACTACATGGGAATCCAGCAACATAGCCATTACACTAACTGCTGGTCCCAAGGAATGGAGTATTGACACATGCTACAACATGGATGAGCCTTGAAAACATGCTCAGTGAAAGAAGGTAGTCACAAAAGACCACAAATTGTATGATTTATTTATATGAAATATTAAAAATAGGCTAATCTGTAGAGACATAAAGCAGATGAGTGGTTCTTAGGGCTGGAAGAAGGATGGGAAATGATGACTAATAGGTACTGGGTTTCTTATAGGGATGGTAAAATGTTCTAATACTAGATTTTTTGATGGTTTCACAACTCTGAAAAATCATTGAGCCGTTCACTTTATATGAATGAATGGGAGCCAACAAGTGGTATGCTGGTTAAGGCACTAGATTCCCACATTGCCAACCACAGTTTCAGTCCCAGACCTAGAGGCTTGCTTTCTTACTCCTTCCTTCCTGTCTGAGCACTTGTGTCCTGTAGCAAATTGAAAAAAAATTAATAAATAATTCTTTAATAAAAAAAGGGTGAATGAATTCTGTAATATTTGAATTGTATCCCAATGAAGCTTACTTACTTTTTTTTTAAAAAAAGAATGATCTTATTTAAATTAATTTATTTACTTAATTATTTTAATTTGACTGGGGTGGGGGGCAGAGAGAGAGAGAAAGCCACCAGGTCTGGGACTTGAATTGTGCTTGGTCATATGGGAGTCCAGTGCCCTTAACCACCATGCCACCTGCCGGCCCCCTACTTTCTTTCTTTCTTTCTTTTTTTTTTAAGAGAGATTTTTTCCTATAGGGTACATGCATTTAACCAGAGAGACAGAGAGACAGAAAGCAAGAAATCATTCCCCAGGAGTGGTGGCCATGCTGTAATTCCTTCTCTGTTTTCCTCTTGCAATTTTGGGGATGCATGCATACTCTCCTGGAGTGAGTTTTAAGCCACCGGGTCCAGGACTCGAACTGCGGTCAACTATGTGGGAGTCCAGTAATGTAACCATTATGCCATCTGTAGGCTCCCTCTTTTTCTTTTTTTAAAGAAGCTTGGAAGAGGGCTCCTTGGGTCTAGGGTGGAGACTGCTGATGAAGGGCCCAACCTGGCTGTCTCTGGTACTGCTGAGGAAACATGATAAAGCTGGTTTGGGGGTGGCAAAAACATTGAAAACAGGAACCAGCCGCACTGCTAGGATAAAGGTCTATTGCTGTTGGGATGACAGACACAGCAACAGCAAACTAAAAGGAGGAAGGAATTCTATTTTTCTCCCCTCACCTTTTACTTTCTGTCTTGCTGCCCCTACCATAAGAACTTCATAGGAAGCCACACAGAAAAGGAGAAATGTTCCAGTCTCAAAATAAATTGCGGAAATGTGGATTTAAGATATTGATGATCTAATAATTGACAGAATCCAGACCTGTGGCACTGCAGGTTCTCATTTACACATATTTTAAATGATGTTCAGCCAAAGTAACACATTTATTATTCTTCCTAACACTGTACTTATACCATCATTTGCATGGACAAATATTCTCTAATTTTCTCTTCAAAAAGGGAAAAAGCAAAGTCTCATCTATCACCTCTAGTTGGTGGTCACTCTCTTTCTGGAGAAATTCCTCCTTGAGTTTAGTTATGATAATACCCAAATATTCTGTAAGTTAAAGGCTAAATTATGAAGATTTTTTTACATTTCTGAGTCTCAAATTATTTTAAAGCCGAAAAAAGACTAAATTTTAAAGTTACCTATTGCCAACAATACTTACATAAAATAACAATGGTAAATGAGAAGAGAGAATAAAGGATTTAATATCATACACACATGCTTGCGGACACACACACACACACACACACACGTACAGCAGCACCACAGGAGGCAAGAAGAACCCATAACCAAAGCCTTTATTTCTATAACTGAAAACCTATAACTGTTCGCAATGCCATCATAGGTAAGTATCTCCTTCATGTTCCTTTTTCCCTGAGCCAACTGACTGGTGTTATTTTACCTAGCTGAATGGCTCTGACTGTTTGTTTTGGAGGGTTATCATTAACCCATTAACTTAACTCTTGGACATAGAAAGTATTAGAAGGTTTTTCAGAGAATCCTTGGATTCTACCTTGACCCCATTATGTAGCAGCAATTTAGTCTCTTTTTGGTAATCCAGATCAATCATCTCAACCAGGATAGGACTCTCCCCTTCTTTGCTTTTGGATTCAGGGGCATCAGGGATTCAAAGCAATAGAACCCAAGTAACATTTAAAAGCAAACATTCTGTGGATAGCATATTAGGTGTAATGGTGAGATACTCCCCCCACCACTATCACTTGATTCCTAGGCCCATGCTTTCTGCCTATGGGAGGTACATATAGGTATTATTTGCTGATTCAAAGCATTTTCTACTTCCTGTGAAATAGAGCCAATAGTTTTGTCTTGTATCTCTCTCAACTGGCCATAATTAAGCCCTTAGTTTGGATTTCCATCCTTCTATTAAGTGATGCTTCTGGGTGATGAGACATGTGATACAATCAATGAATTTCATGGGTGTGTGCTCACTGCCACATTTTCTTTATCCTGGACACTGAGTGTCTGGTCAGGAGCAACGATTTGTGGGACATCATGATGGCGAACAGCATTCTGTTTGTACATAGAGGGTGATGCCAGCAGAAGCATTACTGGAAGGGAAGGCAAATCAATACCTAGAAAACATGTCAACTCAAGTGAAGGGAGAACATTACTCTATTGGTGACAGAAAGGATCCAGTGAAAAGAATCTGCCACCAGATGGCTGGCCTGGGAGAACACTGCCATGCCAGGGACTTAGTGCTGGTTTCTGCCATTAGCAGTTGAAGTACTCAGCAGCATCAGTTGCTGGATCAGCTTTGGTCACAGAAATAGCTAGCATATAGGAAAAAGGAAGTCCCTTTTAACTCCTCCTGCCTGCCAGTCTTCCTCCAGTGCTCCCTATGGGCAAAACCAAGTAAGAAGTTAACCGGTAAAGAAATGTAGTTTAACCGAGGTCCAGCCATAGCTTCATGAAACAGAATAAAGACTGGTGAGTAGTTTGAAGACACGCTAGCTTACCAACCATTTGTACTCTGTAAATGTAATTCTCTTCTTGGGCAGAAGAAGCTGCACAAGGTTAGGTCTTCATTTTAACTGAGAGTCATGAGAGCATAACAGGATAACGAGGGTTTTACTGTCATAAATCTCTATTCTACCACAGAGCAGTTATGGACAAATTTGGGCAAATCACTTGATTTCTTTGAGCCTGTTTTCCCATCCAGGAATGGGGTATAAAACCATCTCATAGATCTACTGTGGAAATTATATGAAATACATGAGGTAACACCTGTTAAAGCACTTGTTACTCAATAAATATTGTTTCCTATTCCTCTGAGTACTTTTAGTTCAAATCAATGATCACTTATCCTGACTATGGAATTACTCATTATCTTTCAGCAGTGGTTCTCAATGGGCATTCTTTTGGCCTCTCCTTCTGGGAGATGTGGGAAATGTCTGGTGATTTTTTTTTTTTTTTTTGTTGCCCCACCTAGGGTTGGGGGACTAA
>NW_006210084.1:146300-150627 GCF_000334495.1 Tupaia belangeri chinensis | reverse complement strand
GGGAAATGTTGTGTTTTTTTTTTTTTTTTTTTTGCTGCCACAACTAGGGTTGGGGTACTAATGCATCTAAGAGGAAGAAGCAAGGGATGCTTCTAAATATCCTACATGCAGTTTCCCCAACAAAAACATAAGGTTCCACATATCAATAGTGCTGAGATTGAGAAACCTCAACCTATATTCAGGGCCACTTTCTGAGATGGGAATCCCAGAGAGAAATAACTGCTAAAGTGGTTAAACTGTGTTAACTGACTCCTTGCAACACTGCCTTGATTTATCTCCCAGATTTGCTCCAAAATGGGTCCATAATGATGCTTTTAGATTATATTGCAATAGAATAGCACAAGAGTGCTTACGGAAGATAAACAGCTATCAAACCGGTCAGAGCTAGCCATCTTCCTTTCTAAATTTATAGCAGTCTGATCTTCTGCCTCACAGAGCAGAGGATGAGCCAGCCACATATTCTCTTCCCCAGGTTAAACAATAGTGACATCTCAGACAGCTTCATCAGCAGCAAGAAGAGCTCAAATTTATGGAGTTTTCAGTGTGTACCAGGCACTATGTTGAACACTTCCCGTGCACTAGCTCAGTCTGCTTTTCTTTAGAGGTTCAACTTTTTGTTTTCTTTTTTCATATTCCACCATCATACTAGATCCGATGAAAGGGTTATCCCTTGAATAGTACTGCAGGGGCATTCCCTGTGTGTGGGCATTAGTTATTGACAATGGTAAATGCTCTGTAGGTATTATGGCTGTGTGTTCTCCTTCCCTGGAAAACAAACTGTCTGAAGAGAGAAAGACATCATTGACTTTTAGTTATTCAGTTTGATGCAAGTACTGTCTACATGTGATTGAGTGAAAAACAATAACAACATCTCACAGTTGTTATAGAAAATTATTTTGCGATGGTCTTTTATCTTGCATATTACAATAACCAAAAAGAAAGTAACATCACAATTCTTGCAGAGAAAAGGTCAAAAGCGCTGTCACTTTGTGTAAGGTGGAGAAATCTTCCACACATGGGGATGATTAAATGCTTCACTTTGTTAATTCATGACAAAAGACCATTTCTGAAAATGTGACTCTACAGATTTCTACCTTGAGAAAAACAAAATGAGAATCAAATTCTAAGAGTCGCAACTCATAGCCATACGCACTTGGACTTGCTCTAATAGTTTTCCATGTTGAAGAAATGCTTATCCTGTGCTGGGGAAAGCCCTGGCTTTGGAGTATGACAGGTTTTTTTTTTTCAAATGACTTTGACATAAATCTTAAGAGACTTAATAAAATCAATATAATAAGAATGACTTTATTTATTATTTATAGTACATGTGCATGTGCAAGAAAGAAGAGGGAGAAATCACCCCCCCCCCCAGGGAGGTGGCCATGCCAAATCCTCTCTTCTCCATTCTCCTCTTAGGATTTTTGACACACATGCACATGTGCCAGGCATGTCTTTCAAGCCACCAGGACTCAAACCACCCAGATGCCGTGTGGGATCCAGCTGCCTTAACCACAATGACTCTGGCTGGCCCAGTGATAATTACATTAGAGAGTCTTTTGAAGGATTATAGAAAGAACAAAGGCAACGTGCCTAGTATATTGTTGATGCTCTACAAATGTTACTTGCACTTTCCTTCTGTAGTACTAAAATGGCATTGTCAAATGATCTAGGTAAATATCACCAGTATCAAAATATATCAATATCATGAGTCCCTTGATATAATAGTGCATTCTCCTCAAAATACCTAAGTTCACTCCAATTGTTTGAAACACCAAACAAACCCCAAATGAAGGACATTCTACAGAATCTCTGATCAGTTCTTTTCAAAGGTATCAGGGTCATGAAAGATAGAAAAACTGAAGAACTATTACAGATGGATGAGACCATGGAGAAATAATAACTACACACAAAATTGGATCTTGGATAAGATATTGAAATAGAAAAAGGACATTAGATGAAAAACTGGTGAAACTTGAGTAAGTTTTGTTGTTCAGTTAATAATGTTCTAATGTTAATTTCCTGTTTTTGATAATTGCACTATGGTTAGGTAAGATGTCAACACTAGGAAAAGTGAGTGAGGTGTGTAAGAGGACTCTCTGTACTATTTTTACAACTTATAGGTCTAAAATTTGTTTAGAGTAAAAAATGGTAGATTCAATAACTTGTTGGCGTTAAATAAATATATTTATGACTTGTGTTCATTATATTTCATTCACTCTCCCAAATAATGTTTCCAAAAAGAAATATCTCCTTCTCTAGGAACTAAATAGACTCTTCCTCATAATCACATAACATACACAAACACACATGTATCAGCAGGACAATTTAAAAATATACATCAAATGCCTTAAAATATGCATGCATTTTTAACTCTGTTATTCCACATCCAGAAATTTATCTCAAGGAAACTGGAGTATTCTTTTATAATAGGTGCTCAATAAATATTGGTTAAGTAATTGAATGGGTCAAATTGCATAAACAAAGATGTTCATCAGATCATTCATAATAATAGAAATAAGAAATAGCCTGAATCTGAATGAAAGGAATAGATAATGTAGGTCCCATGTGATGGAATAGTTTTTAACTGTTAAAAATGTGAGGTAGAGGGACCAGCAGATGACATAATGGTTATGTTGCTGGACTCTCATTTGACCATGATTTGAGTCTTGGACCTGGAAGCTTAAAAACTCACGCTGGCTGTGTGTGTGTGTGTGTATATGCCCAAAATCCCAAGAGGAGAAGAGAGAAGAAGGGATTGCAGTGTGGTCATCCCCAGGGAGGTGATTTCTTGCTTTCTGTCTCTATGTCTCTCTGGCACCCTATAGCACACAAAAAAAATCTCTCTCTAAAAAAATGTTGAGGCAGAGTTTTTATGATATGGAAAGATGCTCAGAACATATTGCTAATTGAAAAAATTCAAGTTACAAAAAATCCCATTTTTGTTAAGAAAAATATACTTAAAACCATAAAAGCATATATAGCCAAATATTTTCAGTGTCTGTCTCTGGATGATGAAATTTTGCATGTCTATAACTATGCTAAGATTGAAGTTTCAGGCGAGACAGGAAATTATAATAGATATGATAGTCCAAATTGGGTCAGCAAAATCACCATAAGTGATTTTAAAGGAAATGAGTCAAATACTTTGTTCTAGAGTTCCTCAACCCCTCAGCCATATCAAGGCTATAAAAATGCATCAGAGAGAGGACTTTATAAAGGAGATTGCTAAGTACATTTCTTTGGAGACAGCCGCTGGAGTGTTGTGGGTCACTTTGTTCTAGAGTTCCTCAACCCCTCAGCCATATCAAGGCTATAAAAATGCATCAGAGAGAGGACTTTATAAAGGAGATTGCTAAGTACATTTCTTTGGAGACAGCCGCTGGAGTGTTGTGGGTCCTTGCTCCCTTTAAAGGTGGAGCGGGAAGAGGCTACATTCTTTTTAAAAGTTTTTATTATTATTATTATTTTATACATTCAATCCCTATACATCATTTAGCTTGTAGAGAGAATTTTTCCAACATAAAATACACCTCAGACCAGTCCAGTTGAGAATACTATACATGTCATCATCAACAGATAATAAACCATTTCTGTGTCCCACACTGTCTTCTCCTCTATATTTTTTCTCTGATTTCCTACACTCTTCCCCCCTCCCACCTTCTGGGAACGGGCTACAGTCTAACCTCATCCTATTTAGGGAGCCATGAAGTAAAGCACTCATAGACTTCAGAACATGCCTCCTATTGATACACTGGAGATTAGTGTCTGACTTTTGCTTGAGGAAGCTAAAGAGAACTGAGGACTGAAGTCAGACTACTGCTCAAGAAAAGAAAACGAAAGTGAAAGAAGTGCTGCAAAACTGCATTGTTTCCAGAGCCAAGAGAAGGATTCTGTGTTTAGACAGTCTGAATCTTCTGTTTGTAATGTAACGCATGCAAGTAGGAGTGTTTCCTGTGGACCAGATTTGGGCCACGAGAGAGAGAGAGCAAGACACTTTGGGGGTGTTGTGGGCTCTCTGATGTGGTGGCTCAGAAGACCTAAGCAAAATGAGGTTTGGAACTGTCTTAGCTTGTTTTGTGCAGCTATAATAGAATACCTGAGACTAGCTAATTACTAATGTACAGAAATGTATTTGGTAGGGCCAGCAGGTGGTATGGTGGTTAAGCTGCTGGATTCCCACATGGCTGATCATGGTTCGAGTCCTGGACCCAGTAGCTTGAAAAACACAACAGATAAATAGGTAAATAAATAATATTAAAAAAAAATTTATATTTGGCTCACAGCACAGGAATCTGAGAAGTTCAATATCGGGGGGGGGGGCACATAC
>NW_006210084.1:144138-145229 GCF_000334495.1 Tupaia belangeri chinensis | reverse complement strand
ATCGGGGGGGGGGGCACATCTAGTGAGGATCTTTTAGCTGCATCATAAAACATAGCAGAAGGCATCATATGGATGAAAGAGAGGGAGAGAAAGCAAGAGGGGGCTGAACTTGCTTTTATAACAAACCCACTCCCATGATAACATAGTCCATTTATGAAAACATAGTCAATTTATGAGAGCAGAGTCCTCCTGACCTAAACACCTTCTTTTAGACCCCATATTCCAACACTGTTGAATTGGGGAGTGAGTTTCCAACACATGAACTTTGAAAGACACATTCAAACCATAGTGGTAGTATAGCACAAAATGCCCAAGGTCCAAGGGACAAATAAGATCTATCTTTTAGTCAAAGGAACCAGCAGGGAAACACTGAAGAGGACTTCAAATGTCCTAGGAGAGTTCTGTTTTGTTTTCAGCTTTTTAGATTTTTGCCATAGGGTATGTGTGCTATACTACCACACTGAAGAGGACTTCAAATGTCCTAGGAGAGTTCTGTTTTGTTTTCAGCTTTTTAGATTTTTGCCATAGGGTATGTGTGCTTGCTGGAGAGAGACAGAGAGAGGGAAAGTGAGAAATCTCCCCCCAGGGAGATGGCTAGAGCCCAATCCCTTGTCTTCTATTCTCCTCTCAGGATTTTGGGCATGCACACACATGTGTCTGGTGTGACTTTCAAGCCACCAGGTCTGGGATTCAAACTGTGGTTGACCATGTGGGAATCCAGCACCTTAACCACTTCACCACCTGCTGTCCCTCTCCATCCTCCAACCTAGGAGTTTTAAACCTCTTGGAAACTCAGTGAGCATAACAATTGCTTATGGTGTTATAAGATCAAATATAAGCATTTTCGCCCTTTCTTCTCTGGCCCACATTTGGCTAGATCTAAAAAAGTCATAGGTTTTATTGGGTTTTCTATGCAAAAATGTGTCATGACTTTTATGATGATCTGATAGTATAGTATTCTAATATGCACTTATCTAAAGAGCAAGAACTGGCCAAGGCTCACATACAAAATCAGGTTTCTATTTGAGGTCCCAATTAGGAGCTTGGATGTTTAAGTACTGTTTTTTTTTTTTTTTTTTTTTCGTTTATTC